>NC_056748.1:1036367321-1036397321 GCF_019279795.1 Protopterus annectens
CTTTATAATTTTGAAATACTGAAATCTAGAATTTCAGTATCCCGAGACCATAAAGGTGAACGATCCAAAATCCCGAAACCCAAAACCACGAACATGCACACAGCATACACCATACAACACATACACAATTCTACCCACACTATAAAAACTAAACAACCCTGCACTACAAATAAGCAGGAGGGCTTGCCCCACCATGTGGGGCACTGCGCCCCTCACACCCTCTACTTATATATACTAACTCCAAGATCGCACAAAGACAGCAAACTCTCACCCAGACATTGTACAGTCCCTTGCGCGCGCACATACACACGCGCACACACACACACACACACACACACACACACACACACACACACACACACACACACACACACACACACACCACACATATACAAAGACCAACACATCCAACACTTACATACACATACTTTCACCTACCTACCCTAACCCACACGTACAACTTACAAACGCACTCACATACACTCACTTACCTTAAATTGCACGTAAATCCACTCAGTACACTGAACACCATCCCAGTCAAACACAACCCGTAACGTAGTGTAAATGCATAACCGTGAATTCGAGATATCCAAATTCACAATTATGTACTTTCGCTATTTTGAAGTTTCGTCTTTATGGTCTTGGGATACTGAAATTCGAGATTTCAGTATTTAGAGATTATAAAGGGGAACCATGGAATACATTAATTGCTGCTATTTCTGGGTAGTCTAGCACTAGTTGGTTGAATTTATTGCTGATTTTCATTAGTCTTTTACTTTTTAATGTATACTATAAACTGAGCTGAGTGCATCACTACCATAGTTGTAGCTAGATAGTGATTACTGGGTGCAAGGGAAGATTTCCATTAGTCATTACTGCAAAATCCTTTTTCCGTCATCATTTGGACAATTGACACTAGTCTGCTCTGGGCTTTACATGACTGTACTGATTTGTGCAACTTAACTTAACTAACTTGCTACCTACTACACAAGTCTGAGTGTTGCTATTCCCTACTTATCCTGTTTGAGTGTGCCAATTTCATCCCTCCTTTTTCCCTTGCAAAATCCTATAAGTAATAGCCCTGGCCAGCATGGAAAGACAGCAGTCTACATTCCTTACTATTCTCCGCCTTCTAACTTTTGGTATCTTAAGGCAGTATATGAACATCCACATGCTCATTGAAAATGAACTTTTGCTCTATACGTACATAAAGGTGTAAACATATAGCTAATTTGGAGGCAACCCTCTCAAAATCCCATGCTTGTAGAGAACATCAAAACTTTTCATCCCCAGTCATACAAATGAAACAGCATACACTGAAGTTCAATTCAATTGTACTACTATTCAATTGTAAACTTCTTGTTTTATTTTTTCACCTGTCATATCTTCAATGTTGTGTATATATTCTATGTTTTTTTCTTCCTGTTATATCAGAAACATTGTCACACTGTGTTTAATTATTGTGTTCCTTTGTATTTAGCTTGTGGAGCTTTTCTCCCCGGGCCTCAACTGAAAATGGGTCTCTGACCCAGTGGACTTTCCCAGTCAACAAATGTTAATAAAGAAATAAATAAATAATGTTGTAAACAAATGACTTCCAACGCCTCCTAGAACTCTTAATAGTGGGCATCGCTGAACTCCCCAAAACTATATGTACTACATGCACTCCTTCAATACTATGTTATAAACAATATATTCCTGTTCCTAAGATGAATAAATCAACTTCTGGAAATGTCCTAGTGATTAATGACTGTACTGTAGGACACACTGACACTAGGCGGAACAAGAAGGTTACAGTTATCTGTCTCTCGTGCTCCAGACTTCTTGACAAATCAGGGGCCCTCCTATCCCTATGACATGATCACAATCCATACTGGAGGGAACAAACTGTCATGAAAATCAAGGAAAGAGATGCAGAAGGATTTGTTGAAACTTAAAATGCATGCTTCAGTGAGATATAATTCTGGTTTGGGGTGATATTCTCCCCTCACTGTGTATGTTTCCTTGATTCAAGGAAAAGATAATTAGATTCAACAATTGACTAAACAGCTGGTGTTCAGTATGTGTCTGACTGGAATCCTACTTGTTTAAAAAGTATGGTCTACATCTCTCGATCAAGGGCATTTGCATACTAGCCAAAGCATTTGTTACCTCCATATTGCCTTTTTAGGCAGAGTTCATCTATTAAATAGCCGAAACTAACAAACATATCAAATCACAGAGTGGACCAACCACTGGGATTTAATCAAGCTGTCCCTTTAAAACCAGTTTTAAAAGAGACACGTCTGAATTGGAAGAGCTGACTAAATTTAATTGGAGAAGAGAAGGGTATGTGTGTTATGGGTTTTCTGATTGGTATAAAGTAATTCTGACTGATGTCATGCTTTTGAGCTCTCCACTGGACAATATGTGTTTTAAAAAGCTATGCCCAGGTTTTCATGTTAGGATCTGAAGAAAGTTTAATACTGAAAGCGCTTATCCTGTTTTTACCTGAGAACGTCTTTTGAGAGTTTTTAACTAAAGTATTTTAATAAAGATTGTTTTTAGTCTTTCCATCACTGGCCGACTGCTTTGGTGGAAGTCCATTTTCATTTAAGCATTGTTTGGTTTTAAGAGGACTTCTTTTGGAGATGCTTCTTTCTTGTTTTTAATTAAAGCTAAAATTGGGTGGTGGGTCATCTGTATGACCTTAGGAAAGAAGATGTATGATGATGAAAGTGAATCCTGCTCTAGCCCTGAAGACATTGCTTACATTATAGTATCTTCTGAAGGTGCGCACGGAGTTCCATTGGCTGCCTCTAGGATGGCCTGAGTGGGAGCTTCTTTGAGGAAGGCAGTGGTAGTCACCCCATGTCTGGTGGAGTGGGCTTTAATATGCCCAGGTAAATCATTTCCATGGCATGAGGGACAGAACTTAATGCAATTAGCTATCCATTAAAGATGGTTTGTTTGGAGACAGGTTTGTCCTGTTCACCCTCTGCGAAAGCCACCAGCAATTGTTCTGCTTTATTAGGGCTGTTTGCCCTGTCTAGACAGTACCTGATCTGCCTGTGTACATTCAGAGTATGAAGGATTTACTCTGCCCTGTTCTGTGGATTTGGGTAGGAGGTTGACAGGTGGAAGCAAGTACTGATACTATTTTAGGCAGAAAGGTTGGATTTGTTTTGAGGGTTATCCTGTCAATGTGGAAGACAATGAAAGGTTGATTTCACATTAGGGCTTGTAGCTTAGAAGCTCTCCTAGCTAAAGTAAAAGCTGTGAAGGAATGTAGCTTTCCAGCTCAGCATCTTTAGAGAGGCAGAGGCAGTAGGTTCAAAGGGAGACAAAGTTAGTTTTTAAGACATAATTTAGATCCCAAGGCAGAATGGGTTCCTTTCTGGGTGGTCTCAAGTAAATCACCCCCTTTCAGAAAAAGTTGCATGTGTGGGTATAAGAAGATAGGTGGATTATTGTTCAGGCAAACTGAAATTGCAGAAGCATGCACCTTAATGCTGGAACAGGAACCCCCTATTATAAAGAGGCCTGACAGGTACTGCAATACTGAGCTAATGTTTGTGTGAGAACGGACAGTGTCATTGATGTGATACCAGGTGGAAAACCTTTCTCATTTTGTCAGGTATGATTTCCTGGTATTAGGTTTTCTTGCTTCTCTTAGAATGGTGAGCACCTTCTTGGGATATGATGTGATCCTAGCTGCCAAAACCCAGTACTCCAGGTGGTTAACTTGAGGGTGGCTAGGTGGGGTGGAAGACAGACCCCTTGACCCGGCTGAGGAGATCTATCTCCTGCATTAGGGTGTGGAATCTCCCCTCACTGAGTGTCAGGTTGAGGGAGAATCAGTGTTGTCTCAGCCAGAAGGGGGCCACTAGGATCATGCTGGGTCTGTCCACCCTGATTTTTATTAGTAACCCAGGGATCAGGGACAAGTGCAGGAATGCATACAGGAACCAGTTTGCCCATGTGAAGGAGAAGGCAGCTATCTTCCAAGCTCATGTCTGCTGTGTTCTGGAGCAGAAATTTATGGGCTTGTTTGTTGTAGAGAAGGGCAGACAGGTTTATTGCGGAGATCTCCCACTGTATAGTCAGATCCAAGAAGACCTTTCTTTTCAACATCCAGTCATTGGGTCTACAGGGTCTCTGCTATGAGAATCTGCTAGGATATTGCTCTTACCTGGAATATTACAGGCACTGAGGGTTAACGTATCTCCTGAGTCAACATGCATATTTTTCTGGTAAGACTGCACAACGGGTAAAGCAAAGTTCCCCCTTGTTTGTGTGGTGTTGTCTGTCCAGAGTTGCAGTGTCCCTCAGCTTAAGTTTTGTTGAAAGGCTTTTATGGCCATGTAGACTGCTAGTAACTCCTTTTGATTTATATGCCACTTCCTTTGCTGTGGGGACCAAATCCTCTGTACTTTCAGGGGACTTAAGTGGGCTCCTGAAGTTATGCCTGCACTGTCTGTATTAATGGTCTTGTCTGCTTCTGATAGAGTGAAACTTGCTCTTCAGTTCCGTTCTATAGTTTTCTTCCACCACAGGAGTTTTCTTTTCAATCATAGAAGGGCAGGCAGCAGAGTTTCCAGGGGTCAGGAATGATGTTCTCAGGCATTTTTTAGAAACCACTGAAGTTTCCTCATGTAATTTTGCTAATGGAATCAAGATGACGCAAGATGTCATGTGGTTCAGTATCCTGAGGAATTCTCTTGCAATAATGAGCTGATTTGGAAGGAGACCGATCAAGTAGCCTGTCAAGAAAACAATCTTGTTATGGGGAACAAAGGCTTTCTGTTGAAGTGAGTCTATGATGGCTCCCAAGAAGAGGGTCCTTGTTTGAGACAGTTTGAGATTTTTGAAGATTTAAGGTGAGACCTACCTTCTGGAAACAGTCTACAGTGATTGGTAATAAGCCCAGTGACTCTGAAATTAATCTTCCCTGAATGAGACAGTCGTCTAAGTAGGGATAAATTTAGACTCTTAAAGTTCTGCAATGTGCTATTGGTAAATGAGGCAGTCGTCTAAGTAGGGGTAAATTTAGACTACTAGAGTTCTGCAATGTGCTATTAGTAAATGAGACAGTCGCCTAAGAGGTAAATTTAGACTCCTAGAGTTCTGCAATGTGCTATTAGTAGAGCAAGGCATTTTGTGAAAACTCTGGGTGCAGTAGATAGCCCAAATGAAAAAGCACAGAGATGCAAGTGGGAGTCTGTTGTAATAAATTGTAGGTACTTTCTGTGACTGTCTGCTATGGGGATATGGAGTTAAGCAACCTTTAGATCTAAGATGACCACAGAAGCATCTTGAAAGATCAAGGGAAGCAATTTCAGCAAAGTAAGCATTTTGAATTGTTTGGGATGTTGATGAACTTGTTTAGCTTTGAGAGATACAAAATGGATCTCCAAGTGCCATCTTTTCTTGGGACTAGAAAAATCTTTGAGAAGCCTTTTCCTTCTTGTTTTGGAGAGGCAGTCTTTATGGATCCTTACTGAAGTAGCTCCCTGAGAATAGGTGGCAAAATACATTCTTGCTCTTTTGGTGGTTTTGGAATGTCCAAGACAGGTGGAATTTCTCTGAATTGAATGTAGAATCCCTTCTCTATGATGTGAGGACCCATTGGTCTCTTGTGATGGATTTTCACTGGTTTAGGAAGAATGAGAGCCTTCCTGCTAAAGGTTTGGAGGGGACAGGAGGGGAGTTACAGAGGGTGAGGTAAAACCTAGTCACAGTTGGTCTCAGTGCTAGGTACATTCCTTGAAACCCACTGCCCTTTGATATTGTTCTATTGGCCATCTTCTAGATTGCCTTGGTCTTTTAACATGGGGAGGCCTCCCTTTGTCTTGTCTATTTGGAAAAGGCCAAGGTTTTGAAGGGTAATTCTTGCTGTACTTTGGGATTGAAGACAGGTAAAATTCTTTTACAGCTTTTAATTTGCTTTCCTTTTTTGTCCAGTTTCTCAAGAACTTGTTTAGCTGGCAGACCAAAAAGTAATTTCTTGTCCAATGGGGCATCTAGTATTTCAGCCTTTACCTGATCTTGCAAATGACAGAACATGTGGCAACTGCTCTGCAAGAAGCATCTAAGGCATCATAGACACATTTTTAGGACAACATGCAGTGCAGAAATAGCCAGTGGTCTGGATTAAGGTAAATTAGGAGTTCCATGTAGTGGGTCTGGGCTTGGAAGAACTGCTTGCTTTCCCAATTGAAATCCTCCTTCATTCTACATAGGGTATCCCGAGGGGGGGGGGGGGCAGAAAAAAGTGCATCATCTGAGTTTGGGTAGGTTTGAGGTAGTAAGTGTCCAGAGTAAGGCAAATCCTTCTCATTCTCTGAGCTTGAGGAATCTTCCTCTTCCTGAAAAGCTACTTCCTTGCTCCTTTTAGATGGACAGGCCTCGGAGGTGGAAGAATGAGGTGGTTCTCTAGCTTTCATGAAGGCCATAAACTCCTGTGCTATTTTAAGGGGGTCTTGTGTTTTGGTCTAAGTAGAGGTGGCCAGAGTTGGTGGTGAAGCAAATGATGTGATTTGCTTCAGTTTGGTTGTCTGATTTACAAGGTGAAGTTTGGTTGTCTGTTTTACAAGGTGACCCGAGGATATGGTCATCTGACCACAACTTCAGTTGTGACGTCAGTAGTTGAGGAAGATGTGGAGTGTCCCTTGATAGACATGGTGTGGAGGTCAGAAGCTGAAGCCTATGGAGTGACCTCAGACCTGACCGATAAGTGTGATCTATGGTAGCATGTGAAGGTCAGAAAGAAACCATGACAGCCTTCCTGAGAGGGCAGACCAGAGCTTGGAGTTGCTGGAGCAAAGGCACCTCATCTAGGTCAGTCGACTTAAGAGTGGTAGTTGCAGCTTTTCAAGAAACATCAGCATCCTTAGCCTTTTTGCCTTTCCATTTCTTTGGAATTATAGAAGAGGATGCCATAGACTGTAGAGGCTTTGTGTTAGCAACGGATTGTGATGCCACCAAAGAAGATGACTCCATATGGGAAGGAAGTATCTCAGCGTTATGTTTTTCAGGTTTTTGCATGGAGTTTTGTACAGTCAGGAATGTCACACATATGCTAAGGTCTCAAGCAGAACAGACAAAATGAGTGAGTGTCTTTATGTGGGATATTCGTTTCAAACTTCAAGCAATTGTTTACTTTTCTGAACATTAAGTTAGTAGAGAAACTTCCCTAACAGGGTACTTATCTGACTGGACGAAGAAGAAGGAAGATCTCTGGAAACATGAAAGCACTTTTTCACTTCAGTTAGTTAATAATGCAAACTTCATTAATCAGTTCTATCTTTAGGAAGTTATTCAGTAAATTTAAGAGGAGCAAGGCTAAAACTAAGGCCAAATGTATAGCACTGTGCATGCATCACAGCAGGTGAGATTTATGTTGTGCACTGAAATTCCTATTCAGAGTTTGCTTCTGATGCCACATCATCTCCATACAGCAGCTCTGTTGATCTGTCCACTCCAACCTGTTTGCTAATGTAGTCCTTCAACAGTATGAAAAGCAGTGCTCAAAGAACCCTGATCCACACCCATTCCCACTGGAAAACCCTCACTAACTCTGCTAATGTTTTCAGGACTGCAAACAATCGCAGGACTGCTCAAATCAGCTTTCTTGGAAATGTGTTATATTTTCTCTAAGTCTAGGAATGCCTAGTTGTAATCTTTCTGAATCTTTAGCTTCTTCTCAACTATCTGTCTCACTGCAAACACTGTGTCGCTTGTGCTGCTTCCTGATCTGAATCCCATCTGAGATCTCCCATCTTACTTTCCATTACTAAAACCACCGCAGAAATAATCTACAGATTAATTATAATTAATTAAGCACTTTCCTCTATTTAACATACAAACATCATCAGAATAAGCCTTTCATTCAAACAAACTTCTTTGTATAACATCTCACATTATCAAAGTAACAATTCAGGTCATTTGATACATGCTTTTTTCTATGTATTAAGTTACAAGCAATAGAAACCCCAGCAATTAATCCAGCTTCTTTATCATCATTAAAAATATTTTCCAATATAAATGTCTCATAATAATTTATTACTCCAGACCCCATCCCTTAAATCCATTCCCACATATACACATCTTCTATTAAATCAAACTGATATCTATCTAAAAATAATTGCTGTAAAAAAAGAAGTTATGTCTTACCATAACATTCCATCTGAGTTGTTTCATCTTCGTTTATTCATTACTCGTGGGATTCGGTTCCGACCTCGGGACCGAGCCAGCCTTTTTTCAAGCTCGTGTCAGCCACAAACCTCTCGAGTTAAGATTTTACCCATCACGCCCTTCTCCCTGTTACCTCAGATCTAGTTGGCAAGTTGGAAAAATGAAGCTGAGGCTACCTCTGGTCAGATATGACCTAACAACTGGAAAGAAGGACAAATGAGATCCACCAGAAACCTTCGGAGGGGGAAGGTGGGTGGGCCGTAATGAATAAACGAAGATGAAACAACTCAGATGGAATGTTATGGTAAGACATAACTTCTTTATCTGATGTTGTTAATCTTCATTTATTCCTTACTCTTGGACAGAGTCCCCAGCTATCTTGTTCCCTGGGCGGCCCTATGGAAGGACATTCCGGAGCAACATAGAACCAAAAGAAGCTCTGCCTCTGGAGGCCAAGTCCAATTTGTAATGAGCAATGAAGGTATGAGGCCTAGCCCAGGTTGTGGCTGCAGAAATGTCATTCAAAGATGTTCCAGCATGGAAGGCTGCAGAAGCTGATACTGATCTTGTAGAGTGGGCCTTTACTTTGCCAGGTAAAGGGATACCATTCTTGCCATAAATGAGAGTAATGCAATTTCTCAAACAAGTGGCTAAAGTAACTTTAGAAACTGGACAACCTAATCTGGATTCAGAAAAGGCCAAAAACAGCTGGCCAGATTTTCTATTAAATTTAGTCCTGTCTAGGTAAAAACAAAATTGTCTATGTACATTCAAGGTATGCAGGCAATATTCCCCTCTGTTAGAATGATTAGGGAAGAACACTGGCAAATCAATAGTCTGATTGATAGATAACTCAGAAATGACCTTGGGCAAGAAGGTCAGATTGATCCTTAATGAAACTCTGTCCTTGTGAAAGATGAGGTAGGGGGTTTGATAGACAAGGCCTGTAATTCAGAAATATGTCTGGCAGAAGTAATAGTAACTAAGAACAACATTTTCCATGACAGATACTTTAGATCACAGGTAGATGCAGTCTCATAAGGAGAAGTTGTTAACCCTTGAAGGACTAAGGCTGGGTCCCAAGGTTGAACAGGTTCTCTGAATGCAGGCTTTAGTTGGGTTACGCCCTTCAGAAAGGTCTTACAAAGTCTATGTGACATTAAGGAAGAGCCCTGGAAGCCATTATGAAAATTAGAAATTGCAGCAAATGAACACAAACTGTGGAGACTGCTACTCCCAATTTAAAAACATCTGAAAGATATTCTAGCACAATAGAAACAGGGGCTGTAAAAGGGTCCATTTGTTTAAGTTGTAGCCAGAGAGAAAACCTCTTCCATCTGCTGCGGTAGAGTAGTTTGGTGGATGATCTGTGAGAGGCAATCAGAATGTCATGCAGAGGGGAAGATAGGTCATGCTGCCTGGCAATCATTGGAAGTGGATAAACCAAGCTGTCAGTTTCAGGCTGGATAGGTTTGGATGAACCAGATTCTGCGGGTGAGAGATCAACTCTGGAGTTGGATTGAGAATCCATGGTCAATCTAGCAGATGAGGCCACAGGAAGGGAAACCAAACTTGTCGAGGCCAATATGGAGCAATGAGGATCACTTTGCTCTTCAACCAATGTGCTTTCTTGAGGAACAGGGGAATGAGGGGTATCGGAGGATAGGCATATAGCAGACCCGAGGCCCAATTGTTGCCTAGAGAATCTCTTGGTGACTGTTCCCGAGGAGGGATCAGGGCAAAGTAGTTGCTGCACTTGTGATTGGACGGGGATGCAAATAGGTCACAGCAAGGCTGGCCCCAGCGGTCAAAAATCTTTGTCGCCACTAGAGGATTGAGAGACCACTTGTGAGGCTGTAGAATGCATCTGTTCAACTTGTTTGCTATCACGCTGGGACCTCCCAGGAATGTGCATCGCTATCAGAAAATGGTTGGAGGCTATCGCCCATTGCCATATTCGCATGGCCTCTCAACAGAGTGGGTATGATCTGGTTCCCCCTTGTTTGTTAATGTACCAGACTACTGCCATGTTGTCTGAGCTGCAATAGTCCCTGATGGAAGGATCAATTGGAATGCTTGCAACGTTAGTAGCACTGCCATCAGTTCTAAGACATTGATATGCAGATGGGCCTCCATCTGTGACCAAGTGCCTTGGGTTGTCTTTCCCCGAAACAGCCCCCCCACCCCATCAGGGAGGCTTCTGTGGTCACTGTGGTGGGCTGATGAGGGTTGAAGGGGTGAGACAACTGGAGAGGGTTGTTTGACATCCACCAGATCAATTCCTGTTTGCAAATTTTGGTTATTCAAATCAGAAAAGATAAGGGGTGCTGGGATGGGTAGCACTGAATAAGAAGCAGCCATTGAAGAAGCCTCATGTGTAGCCTTGCTAGAGGGACTATGGTGATGGAGGCTGCCATCGATCCCAGCAGTTGAAGAACGGATTGAGCTGAGGCTAGATTTTTGTGAAAGTATTGCCTGAACCTGTTCTTTGATCCTCTGAATTCTGTGATCTGGTAGAGAGGCTGTACAAGTCATTGTGTCCAGAATCACTCCAATGTACTCTGAATGACTCAGAGTAAGGTTTGACTTCTTCAATTTTATCGATATTCTGAGCTGCTGTGCAGTGTTTAGGGTGCCAGTCAAGGCCTGATCCAGTAGACATCTTGTTGGGGCAGTAATGAGGCAGTCGTCTAGGTAGGGAAACACCTGGAATCCTTGAAGCCACAGGTGAGCTGTGACTACTGCCATGCACTTTGTGAACACTCTGAGGACTGTAGAGAGTCCAAAAGGCAGTACGCAAAACTGGTAATGACTGGCTCCTGCCCGGAAGCGAAGATATCTTCTTGAGCACCTTTCCACCTTTATGTGGTAGTACACGTCTTGAAGATCTATGGAGCACATCCAATCGTCTTTTTCCAAACGTGGAAGTATAGACTGAACCATGGGCATCCAGAATTTTTCTGTCTTTACAAATTTGTTTAGGGCATTGAGATCCAGAATTGGTCTTCAGTCCCCTGTCTTTTTTGGCACCAAAAAGAATCTTGAATATAAGCCGGATCCTGTCTGGTCTGGGGGGACTGTTTGGATTACTCATTTTTGAAGCAGCTCTGATATCTCTACAGCTGCAGCTTTCCTTTGACTGGGTGGCACATTGGGTAAGCCTCTGGGTAAGGCGGGAGGGAATAAGAAAGGAATATGGTATCGTCTGGTGATGATCCTTTGTACCCAAGCATCTGTGGTTATGGTTTGCCAGGCAGAAGGGTACAAGGAAAAACGACCCCCAACTGGTTCCAGAGGAAAGCAATCAGGCTGCTCCTCAGGAGCGCTGATAGGGCTGTCCAAAGAAAGATTCCCTGGGACCCCAGTTTCGTGGACCTCCCCTGCCCTGAAAGGGGCATCTTCCATTAACCCCCCCCCCCGCCTCTAAGGGAAAACTTGGCCTGAGAGTCACGGAAAGGACCCTGAGATTTTTTGTGCCACCTTTTCCCACTCTTCTGATTCCTAGAATAGAACCACTGAGGAGAAGATAAATGGACAACCATGGCAGATAGGGTCTTACCGTCCTGTTCACATCTGGCCAATGTATCTTTTACCTTGGACCCAAACAAAGTAGTGGTCTTAATAGGGGCATTAAGGAAGGAAGCCTTGAAGGGCTCTGCAAAGTGACAAAGGTGCACCCAGGCATGGTGTCTCATGACTATGCCTGCACCCACAGCTCTAACCGCTCCCTCAGTAGCATGTGATATCAAACGCATTGAGGAAATGGAAACCGATTCTAGGGTCACTAACTGAGAGGCCACCTTGTCTCGGACCTCATCAGAATTTGTTCCTGCCAAGGTCTCAGAGAGTTCAGACGCCATATCTCTCTGTAGCCTTGTGAAATGTGCCAGGTAGTTCAAGGACCTAACAGCAAAGGTCGATGATGCAAAGACTCGCTTCCCTAATCTGTCCACTGCCCAGGATTCCTTATTTGGCAGGTGAACAGTCTGGCTCTCCTCTGCCAGTTCCTTCTTTGTAGCGGCAGCTACCACCATGGCGTCTACTGGGAGACCTTTCGATCAACGGGGGCACTCTTCTGGGGGAGAAAGGATTTTGTCCGGCCTACGAGGTATGGCCTCCACTCAGTCCGGTGCCTCCCATGCATGCTGCACGATGAGCTTGATGAGCTCATCGGCAGATGGGGTAACCCAGGAGGTAGGGGGCTGGGCACAAAAAGTCTGCAGGAAGACAAACTCCTCTGACGAAGGGTTAGAAGACTTCCATTCACCTCTCTGGTGACATCCTTGAAATTTTAAAGCAAAGGAAACCTCGTCAGAAGGTGAACGTGGGGACCCCTCCCAGTCATCGTAATCTGTGTCTTCGGTCAATGACTCTTCCGTGGAGTCCATGTGCTTCCTCTTACATGTAGTCTTGCGGTGGACTTCCTCAGTGGGAGACTCTGGGGAAGGCTGCAAGAATGGGATCTCCAGGGGGAGAATGGCCTGAGACTCTTGCGCCCAGTGTCCGGGGGTTTCAACTTGAGACAGCTGAGGCTCAGAGGAAGTAGTAGCCTCTGACAGAGGCTGCCAAGAAGCAGTGGCCAGTGTCCTCTCCAAGGCCTGAAAGGCCAGCCCGCCCAAGGAGCGATGGTTCGAAACCTCCACAGAGGTCGGAGTATAGGTAGGAGTCTGTGGAGAAAGATGATCAATTCAAGAGGGGAGAGACACTTTTGAAGGGGCAGGAATTCCCCTGGCCAAAAGCAGGTGGTCTATAAGACGCACCTCATCATGTTCAGAAAGGCTTCTGGTAGACCTCATTGAAAGCCCTGAAGGCAATTCGGGCCTGTCCAAAAAAGGGCTAGCATGACCATTGAAAAAAGGTGTTTGTATAGGTAATGTCTTCACCGAAACTAGAGGTGTTTGTATAGACTGTGCCACTAAAGCAGACGCAGAAGTGGAATGCACCAAAATGAACGGTGCGGAAGATTCCTGCACCGAGGACGGTGTCGTCAAAATTGGAGTTGCATGCACCGAAACCATCAGTGCTGGAAAGGCCTGCACCGATGAAACTGTCAGTGCTGAGGGGGGTCTATGTCAAGAAAACTGTTGGCTGAAGGCATCTGTGACGAGAAAACTGTCGGCACCGAAGATGTCTGCAATGAGAAACTGGACAGTGCTGAAGGAGTCTGCACCGAGACTTCAGTCGGTGCCAAAGATGACTGTGCCGATATACCAATTGGTGCCAAGGAAAGTCTGCACCAAACTAGTCGGTGCCATAGTAGTCTGCACCATGAAGGCTGATGTCTGCATCAAAAGCAATGGTGTAGAGGGACTAGCAGACATAATCGGAGACAGAGTCAAGTGAGTCCATGCCAAAGCAGCCGCTGGCACTGACGACTCTGACAATTTAGCCTTTTTATGTTTCAATTCCTTAGGGTCTCCAGTGGGAAATGATGGATGAGACTTAGACCTCTTATGTTGTTTGAAAGGAGGAAAAGATTCCTACAACTCAGAAATAGCCTCACAGAAAGGGGTCTTAAGGAGACCCTTTAGTACTAGTTTATTTTTATGTTCGTTCAAAGTTCTGGCAGAAAAACCTTTACAAATCTGACAGGGCAGCTTCAATGTGAGATGAGGCATGCCCAAACAGTAAACACACAAGTCATGCATGTCAGAGTGAGGCAGTTTGTGTCCCGCACTCCGAACACCTCTTAAAGCCTGGACTCTCTTTCTTCTCAGACATTATATCCACAAAATTTCAAAAACTAGACCCACACACACTGCAGCAAGGCCCAAGGGAGGGCAAGGAAAGACTACCAACAAAGGTAGTAGAAGATACCAAAAGGTACAAGTAATAAAGAATAAGATGATACGACTTAATAAAATCGAAAAACTAAGAATTCTGTGAGAAAAAAAAACCTCAAAAGTTATCAAAAATATACACTTAGCTGGAGAGGACTGGCTCAACACAGCTGTACAGCAACACAGCAAACAAGATCTGAGGTAACAGGGAGAAGGGCATGATGGGTACAATTTTAGCTAGAGAGGTTTGTGGCTGACGCAAGCTTGAAAAAAGGCCATCTCAGTTCCAAGGTTGGAACTGAATACCAAGAGTAAGTAATAAATGAAGATTAACAACATCAGATCTAACATTCAATTTAAAAAGTTTCATCTTGACTACATCCTTGAAATTCATAAATTGTCCCTTCACCACTTTACGTTTCATCAATAAAGTGTGATTGATGTAAAAGAGGAAAAAAATAGTTGCCTCATTAAATATTTCATAGAATTAGATAATTTGTTCACAGGACCTGACAAGATCATAAAATATCATCCAAATCTAACATATAATTTAATAAATATGGACATATCTGATTCTAAAGAAAAAACGTCTCCCCATTTATATAAAACTACATTAGCGAAAATGGGTGCCAACTTGGCCCCTGTGGCTACCCTACTACTGGTAGATTAGTGGTCATGGTTTCTTCCAAATACCGTGTTCTTATTTAAAAATAAGAATGCATTTAAACATACTGGGCCCAATTCCAAAACACTGGCTCTCAGTAATTAACTTAAGTCTGCCCTGATTTTGAAAGACATGCTCTCAGTCTAACTGAATTACTTAAGTATAAGGCCAATCTATAAACAGGCTTACATCGGTAGGCCAGATTCCAAAAGACTTACTCTCAGAATAAGTCATTTACTCCAAGAGCAAGTCTCAGACTAAGTCACTTACTCTGAGAGCAGGTCTTTTGGAATCTGGCCCATTGTGATGTGCTATGCACAGATATTACTATGCATTCAAGGGCTGTGTGTTACAAGCATGGAAGGGCATTTATGAAGTGATTTTAGAGGTTCAAAGGTTCATAGATTAGTACTATGCTAACTGCCCTTGTGGGCCATTTTAAGCCTAGCCAATTACCCAATGTCAGAATCAAACCCTGCACCTTGTGTCTGTAAGGTAAACATTTTAACCATTATTACAACTTCCACATTTCAATAAATGCTGAAAGACAGAGAGTCCAAATCCAAAATACTTGTTCTTAGCGTAAGTAGCCACTTACACTGAGAGCAGGTCTTTTGAAACCTGGCCTCGGTGTAAGCCTGTTTAAATATAGGTCTTACACCAAAATAAGTCACTCACACTGAGAAGGATTTTCAGAATCAGGGCAGATTTACACTGAGAGCAACTCTTTTGGAATCTGGCCCAGAGGAAAGCATTGCAGCTAATACATTAATGTATATTTTAATTTAATGGTGATCTTAATTCTTTTGAAATAAAAATATCTTCCTGATTTGCAAAGCGGGTTAAATAGTTACATTTTTGAATTAATCAAATTAACTTTTTATTACATTGAGGGAAAAATTTGCCAGTATTTCTTGTATTTGATTTTCACTGAAGCTAACGTTATAGTTTAAATTTAAGTAACTGAAGTAGTTATTCACATGTTAACAGTTAAGCAACATAATACTTTTCCCCTTTTTATGATTGACACCTAAAGAATATTAAAAACAGTAACATTATTTTTGTGTTTTTGTGAACACTTGAGAGGGCAGCTGGGGGATTCATGAACTTGGTACGCACAGCTCAGACCACCATGCACTATGTATTAACTACAAAAGTGTTTTCTGTGATTCACAGACATACAGCCGCAAATGTCAGCATTTGCAGAACAAATCTCATTAAAAGAGAGGTGCTCAGTAAAAATATGTTTTTTTCATGTACTACTTTGTTGTACCATGCATTTTGAATATCAAAGAAAGTTCGAGATATTGATCAAGAACAATATAAATGCAATAACTTTTTTGCAGTTTAAATACATAACATTCTAAAATGCTTACAGGGTGACGGGCAGGTATATAGTACCTCTTAGCCTCGTTGTCATTAGTTCTTACATATCAGTGTGATTTTTTTCTAAACTATAATGTATAGTACTGTACTTGTGCATTTGCTGCAATTTTCATCTAGTTTAAATTTAAAATCTGTTTCAAACTTCATAAGCTGCATCCTATCCTTGCCCCGAAATTGATAACTGTACTGTTACCCAAACTCTTCTTACTAGGCCAGGTACTATATTTGGAGATAATAGAGGCAAGTCAAAAGTTTTAAGGTGTATATAACTTAGTGGAAGGTGAGATTAAACATATTTGTTCTTGTTTCTATATTTGTAAAGTGGCTAAAACCTAGCTGGAAGATGCAAGTCTTAGTTTTGTCACTATGCTGACAATGAAGTTAGTTTGTACAAAGTTCAGATGAAAACAAACTGCTGAATGTAGTAAATGCTGACAAGTAATGTTTTCCTTAAGTAATTCTGACTTTTGTGTAGGACTGGGGTGAATATTTAAGTTATTTCAGAGAAGGAAGCTTGTCTGGCTTCATTTTTCCCCCCTAGTTTCTTGGACACTGCAACAAGCATGGCCAGTTTTGCTTGCTTCTGTTACGTTACCTGTCCTGAAAGGTCCTCCATTTCAGATGCAGTAATACTTTTTCTCACATCTCGTTTTCTTATTTTCTGCATTGCCCAGGAATATATACATACATACACATTTCTTAGGTTTCTTTCCTCATATGGCTCATTTCAGAGTTAATTTTAAGAGTAGATGACATGACAGTGTGACATTAACAACTGTGGATAAAGCAACTGGGCTACTATATTTTTTACCAATAATCCATAAATGAATGACAGTAAAGCAGGATTTGCCTGCTGTTGGTGAGGTATAAGTTCTCAAAACCAATGTTTCAGGTCACAGGGTCATATCAATACACTAACGCCTTGAAGCAAGGATCATATACTTTGTAATGATCCCAAGATCAGTTTGGCATTTAAATGTTATAAGATTCTCAGACACTCTTATTTTATAAGGCAGGCTGTTCCAAATTTAAGGAATAGCATATGCAACAAAGCAGATCCTTAAAATGTGCTGTGAGGAGGTACTATAAAATTTAAGTTGTTATGCTTAAGACTGAGTGAGTTGAAATATATTAAGTTTAACATAGCCCACTTTTTCTCACCTTTATAAGATGAAGAGGCTAAAATGGCCTTACCCCTACAATGTCTGTGATGTAAAGAATACAGATTTAATGTAAGACATCTGACTCTGTAAGACAAATCATTAACAGTAAGAATGTATTTACAGAACCTTCTCTGTACAGATTCCACCCTAGTAAGCTGAACTCTATTACACACATACATATTTATAATTACCATATTCCAATAAGGTTATAACTTTCCTTTTTTAAACAATGGCATTGTATGAAAGGACTTTAGTTTTCTTCCACATTTTGTGTTGGCTATCAAACATCTGGCTGATGTACTGTGCATGCACGTAGCATATATATCCCCATGCTTGCACGGTACACCAGTGAAATATACAATTAATGGCACTCAAAGTCTGTATTTTGCTTATTTGTGTCTTGCCCTTTTCATTCTGTCAGTAATGGAAACTAATAATGCCGAAAGAACAAGAAGGAGGACATATGCTTTTCTTTTTGCTGCACACAGTATGCGACTGCAGTAACTGGACTTAATCCAACTGGTAATGCTCAGTTTATAACTGACATACTGGACTGCTCTGTCCAATCAGCATACATGTTTTTGAATAATAATTAGATTTCATTGTATAACTGATCGAGTTTTTCTGTGTTGTGTCTTCAGTCAGATGACTAATTTGTGACAGCGGGGCAATCATCACTGCATTTTTTTCTATTAATCCATTCCATTTCAGATCTTCCTCTTATTGTATCAATACATTGCATTTTGGGTGTTCCTGATTTACAATGACATTTGACCTTGCCACTTACCACTTTATAATATTGCCTTAATAAAGAGTGATGCAGAATTATATGTGAAGTGCAGTGGCCTGAACTTGGTTGAAGATCAAACTATACATTTCACAAACACTTTTTGGGTAATCAGATTTCTTATATTTTTTCCATCCAATTTTTGAATAGTCTGAAGAAATGTACATTTTCAAAATATTATTTCTGAAACTTTGTGCTGAATTAGTCAGTGCTGCAGACTCAGCTGTTTCACCCCATCAGACATTTTCAAGCTTTTGCTGAGGACTTAAGTAACTGCAGATCTCTATTAATTGGTCTTAATATTCTGATAAATCATTTATATAGACATTTGTTTGTTAACCAGGTAAATGAGGTACACCTACAAAATGAAACTCTTGAGTAGCGTGATAGTTTAGTGTGTTAAGATCTATGCCTCCCATTTCCTGACTTCCATTAAGGAATACAGTTTTTTTGCCCATGTTCTTGGCTGTCCAGTTCATTCCCAACTCCTAAGACATGCTCTTTGGCAAGCTACACCAAACTCTGTGTCTCTCTTACTCTTTGTCTACTCGCGCGCGCACACGCGTGTGTGTGTGTGTGTGTGTGTGTGTGTGTGTGTGTGTGTGTGTGTGTGTGTGTGTGTGTGTGTGTGTGTGTGTATATATATATATATATATATATATATATATATACATGGAATCACTTTATAAAATACTGAGATCTCGAATTTCAGTATCTCGAGACTATAAAGCCGAAAATTCGAAATACCGAAACCCCAAAATCGTGACTTTTCAATACATCCTCCACCACACAAACACACACACACCTTCCTCCCCACACTAAAACAAACAAAACACAAACAAACAAAACACAAATACACAAACCTACCCTACATATAAGATGGGGGGCAAGTCCCCCTGTATCGCTACTTATATATACTAACTCCGAGCTCAACTAAAAAGACAAAGTCACTAAACCCACCACTACACACTCTATGTTTCCCTCACACAAACACATCACATATGTACAAACACCACCATTCTCAACACTTACACACACACACTCTTACCTACATACCGTAACCTACACCTACAACTTCCCAACACATTAACATACACTAAAATCCCTACCCAAAACCCTTAAAATATAAACACGTATCTCCAGTTATCCATTAACACAGTGCACCACCACAACCGCTGATTCAGCATTTCCAGATTCGGTTATGTGGACTTTTACGCAACTGGTATTTCAATATTTTAGTCTCGAGATACTGAAATTCGAGGTTTCAGTATTTTGAGATAGTGAAATGCATATATATATATATATATATATATATATATATATATATATATATGGGTCTAGTTCTAAATTTCAAACTTTAAAAATGTCGAATTACTATATGATTGACATTTTGAAAGTTTGAACCATTTAAATGGACATTGCCGTACAGCATGGAATGGTATGTTTACAGTGTCCAGACAGGATGGCTTGCATTTGTCAAGATCAGGGAAGATAATTTTTGCAGCAGATATTTTGCAGTATTTGACAAACACTAGGCAGGATTTTTGCCAGGTCGAAAATTTAACAGTTCACAGACAGCAACATTTGATGCATCTCTGATGGTTGTTAATTCTAGGAGCGTTAATAATAAAGTTTTTCTATTGGAAAATTTGCTACATTCCCACAAGATTGATGTTGTTATTGTTTGTGAAACACGGTTAAAGAACAGTGACTGGAAACCAGTTCTGTTAAGGTATAAATGTTTTTATTGTAAGAGACATTCCAACACAAAATCAGGTGGAGGTGTTATGATAGGGATTAAAGATAGTTATTAGACCTGTGATTACTACATGTTCAATGATAACACTAATACTATAGACTGTGTAACTGTGACAATAAAGACAACCCTGGAACATAACTGTTGGAGTGTACAGATCACCAAAGTCAAGTGCAGATGACCTAGAGGAATTCATACATTTCTTGCATGAAACACAGGAGGGAAGAAGAAGAATATTGGCTGGGGACTTAAATTTACCAGAAACAGGCTGGAATAATGCCGATTCAACAACATTAGTAAGGAAATTATTCACAGCATATATTCAGGAAAGTACAGTTGTGTACACTTACAATAAATGTAGATGTTCGAGTGTATTCACTGTTGAAGTCATCGCACTTGGGTTATCCTGCCAGGGGTAGCCCTCAGTCAGCCTGAATACCAGAGGCTTAGCATTTCTGCGTCAGTTACTGTCACTCCAGGACTGATGTCAGGTCATCAGTGGTATAAAATCAGGCAGCTGACGTCATTACATCAGTTTTTCTTGCCCCAAATGTCAGGAGCCCCTAAATAGGGAGCTAGGTTATGGTGGAAGAACACCACCAGTAGAAAGTAAATAACAAAAATCCCTGTAAAGAGTGAGGAAGAGAGAGAAAGAGAGACAAGGGGGATGGAGGGTGGGTAACCAGGACTGCAATAGTGAATATACTCGAACATCTGCATTTATGGTAAGTGTACACAACTGTACTATGTTCTTCATGTTTCACTGTTGCAGTCATCACATTTGGGTTGATTCCCAAAGCTGAAGAAAAGGGTGGAGGCAGTCCAGAAGACTGGGGGCTGGCTAGGATGCCCTGCAAGACTGCGGTTGCAAAGCCTGCCTTGGATTTGGAGAAGATAGGCAGGTGGTAATGCTTGGTGAAGGTATGAACAGAACTCCATGTTGCAGCCTCCAGGATGTCCCTGGTAGGGACCCCTCTGAGAAAAGCTGCAGAGGTGGAGGTTGCCCTGGTGGAATGCGTCCTTACCCCCTTAGGAGGGCGGTTTCCCATGGTATTTGTAACAGAAATGGATACAGTGTGCTATCCATTTGGAGATTGTTTGGATATGGCCTTGCCCTCTCCCCCTGCTGCAAAGCTGACTAGCAATTGGTCAGTTTTCCTAAAAGATTTAGTGCTACCCAGGTAGAATCTGAGCTGTCTGTGAACATCTAGAGAATGCAGAATCCTTTCCCCCTTGTTTTGTGGGTTAGGGAAAAAAAGGTGGGCAAATGAATAGATTGGTTGAGAGCCACACTGGACACCACTTTAGGCATGAAAGTAGGGTTGGTCCTGAGAAAGACCCTGTCATCATGGAAGATGATGAAAGGTTCTACAGCCATGAGTGCTTGTAGCTCTGAAACTCTTCTAGCTGAAGTGATGGCCAGAAGCAAGGCTGTTTTCCAAAAGAGGAAGTTTAACTCTGCTGAAGCTGCAGGCTCAAAGGAGAGTAGTGTGAGCTTTTCCAACACAAAGTTCAGGTCCCAAGCTGGGGTAGGAGCTCTTCTGGGTGGCCTTAAATTGTTAGCCCCTCTTAGGAACTGTTTGATAAGAGGGTGAAAAAGAGAGGTGGCACTGTGCTGTAATGAGCAGAGATGGCAGAAGCATGAATTTTAATAGAATAGAAGGATAGGCCCCTGTGAAGTAGGTCTGCTAGGTAATCCAGGATGAGAAGTAGGGAGGGCTGTGCTGATTCAGCTCGTTTAGCCTGGATCCAGGTGCAATACGTTTTCCATTTGTCAGCATAGGATTTTCTAATGCTGGGGCATCTGGCCTCATGTATAACATCCAGGACGTTCTTGCTTAGGCTGGCAACTGGAGGAAAGGTCAGAGAATAAGCCAGGCTGCCAAATTCAGGGTCTGCAATTGTGGATGCATGAATTCTCCATTCTGCTGGGTCAGGAGAGGTGGCATCTGAGGTAGGTGCCATGGAGGCAGGGATGACAGACTGGGCAGCAGTGAGTACCAGTGCTGGCATGGCCAGTCTGGGGCAATCAAGATTAATCTTGGTTTTTCCTCCCTTATTTTGAGTAGTACCCTTGTAAGTAGAGGTAGAGGAGGAAATGCATAGATCGAGAGGTTTACCCATTGGAAGGACAGGGCATCCACTTTCCAGGCCTTGCTGTGAGGTTCTCTGGTGCAGAATTTGCTGAGCTGGTGATTGTTGTGGGAGGCAAAGAGGTCCACCTTCGGGGTGCCCCATTACTGGGTTACAAGGTTGAAGGTGCTGTGGTCTAGCTGCCACTCATGTGGGTCTAGGAGGATTCTGCTTAAGTTGTCTGCCAAAGAGTTTTGGGAGCCTGGCAGGAATTGTGCTAGCAGGTGAATTTGCATGGCTGAAGCCATGTGCCAAAGGGTCATGGCTAGCCTGCAGAGGGCATAAGAGTGAGTTCCTTCCTACTTGATGTACCACATCACTGTGGTGTTGTTTGTTTTGGTCAGTAGAGGCCCCAGGGAAAGTAGGGGTTTGAAAGCTGTCAGAGCATGCTGAACAGCTAGCATCTCTTTTTGGATGACGTGATGTATTTGATTTAAGCTCCAATGGCCCTGAATGCACCTGCTGTCCAGGTGTGCACCCCAGGCATAATCTGATGCATCTGTGGTTAGGGTGTGGGCAGCGTGGGGCTGTGAAAAGGGAAGGCCCTTGTTGTGGTTGCATGCTGCTGCCCACCAAAGAAAATCTTTCCTTAGACAGGGTATCATAGGTATGATAGTTTCCAGGTCTTGAGAGTGTTGGCACCAAAGGCTTTTTAGGTACCACTGAAGTTTCCTCATATGCAGTCTGGCATATGGAATGAGCAGAACGCAGGATGCCATGAACCCTAGAGCTTCAGTAGCCATTACCCCTCCCAAGCACTGGTCCTTTCTGGCCCCCTCAAAGCCAGCTCAGACAAGACCTAGGGGAAGCAGACCCCCCAGACAGCAGTCCCAGGGAATGCAGAGATCTTGCAGGATTTTCCTTGTGGATAACTGGGTTCTGGTGGCTAGTTGAGAGAAGTAGCCTGTCAGGCTTGTTTTTCTGGAGTAAGGAATGCCATCTGGGATGCAGTGTCCAAGCTTGCTCCCAGGAATACAATTTTTTGAGTGGGGACTAGTTTGGATTTCTTTTCATTTATAGTATACCCCAGGGAGGTCTGTAGGTCCTTTACAAAGGTCAGGTGCTGTAACAGCTTTTCCTGACTATCTGCCTGAATCAGGCAGTTGTCTAAGTAGGGGTAAATTTGAATATTACTTTGTCTGCAAAAAGCAATGACTGGAGCCAGGTATTTTGTGAAAACTCTGGGAGCAGTGGATAAGACAAAGGGAAGGGCAGAGAACTGAAAGTGCATAGATCCTGCCCTGAAACGTAGATATTTCCTGCAAGAATCCTGATTGGGATGTGTAGATAGGCCTCTCTTAGTTCTAGGGTGGCTAACCAAGCATCCTTGGATAGCACAGGAAGAAGCTGCTGGAGGGTGAGCATTTTGAATTTTGGCATCACCAGGAAGGTGTTTAGAATTGATAGAGCAAGGATTGGGCACCAGGTGCCCTCTTTTCTGGGTACCAAGAAAAGCCTGGAAGAGAAACCTTGGCCTATCTGGTCTGCAGGAACAGGCTGTATTGCCCTTATGGAGAGCAGGGAATGGACTTGGTTTTGGGCCTCTGCCCACTGGTTTGGAGGAAGATCTGGGAACCCTTTTGGGGTTGGCAGAGTGTGGAAATAAAATTTGTATCCCTGGGACACTATGTTGAGGACCCATCCGTCGTCGGTGATGGAGTCTCAGTTTTTTGCATGGGAGGAGAGTTTTCCTCCTAGGGGCACAAGCAGGTGGGCAGAGGTAAGGGGTGGAGTTGTAAAGTCATTGTGACTTCTTTCCATAATGGGGTGGCTTTGCACTCCCTGTTTTTAAAGTGGAGGAACTCCATTGCTTAGATCTCTGCATTCCCTGGGACTGTTGTCTGGGGTCTGCTTCCCTTAGGTCTTGTCTGAGCTGGCTTTGAGGGGGCCAGCAAGGACCAGTACTTGGAGGGGCAATGCCTACAGAACCTCGGAGGCAGGACCTGTAAGAAGTCTAACTGTCTTCATAGATTTAGCTTTTTCTTCCATCTTATTTAAGACCTCTTCTGCCTTGGTGCCAGACAAATTGTCTTTGTTCAATGGTGCATCCAATAGTTTTGATTTGACATGGTCTGGCAAGGTCGGTTCCTTAAGCCAAGCATGCCTTCTAAGTACAGAACCTGTGACTGCTGCCCTGCAGGATGCTTCTAGGGCATCAAAGCTACATTGCAAGGTGTGTTTAGTAACTTGGCTTGCAGAATGCATAAGCTCCTGTAATTCTTTATTTTCTGCACAAGCCAGAAAGGTAGATATTGTTTGTTTAAAGATTTCCATTGTATGTTGCTGGTATTTCAGCATGTGGAACTGACAATTTAGTGCTCTAATGGCAAGAGTTGCGGAGGTGTATACTTTTTTACCCCATCTGTCTAAAGCTCGGGAATCCCTGTCCAAGGGGGTGGAATTCTTGGCTGTGGTTGCTTTTATTCCTTTAGGTCCTTGGGAGATGACCTCTGGGTCAGCAGTAGGATTTTTGAAAAGAAATTTGTGTGAGTCAGGGACTCTGTAATACCTGTCAGGTTTCATGGGAGCAGGTGGGAGGGTGTCAGGAGTTAAACTGGATTCCATAAAGACATTATCCACAACATCCAGGGCAGGAAGAGTGGCTAAAGGTCTGTGCTGTAGTAAATCTAAGAATTCCCTGAGTCTCTTTTTGGACTAAGGATAGTCCTGACATTCCCATTGGAAATGCTCCCTTAAAGTATGTAGGGTTTCACAAAATGAAAAATCCTCTGGAGGAGAGGCAGAAGGAATGGATTCCTCTGCATCTGCATGTCTTCATATTCAGAAACCTCAGAGCCATCGGACTCCTGGTCAGATAAAACTGCTGGGGAGAAGTCTATTTTTCCTTTGGAAGGGGTAGGCTGGCTTCCCCTAATAAGCATGATAAGGTCTTCCACTATTTTAAGCATTTGAGACTGAGGCATGGATGCAGGTGCTTGAGCTTGGGTCATTGTTTTTTTAGGCATAGTTTGTACCCTGGGCCTTAGAAACTCAGTAGTTTTAGAAAGAACTGAAGACGTGAAATAAGTCGTCCATTTGTGTTGAATATTAGTAGTATGAAGAACTTCCTCAGAAGCCAGTGCTTGATCAGCAGCTCTGGACCTATCCAAGGTAGAGACATCCACAGGATCCTTAGTCAAAGAAGAGTCTCATGGCATACTGGACTCCGAACGGGTCTCGGTAGCGGCCTGCGAATCCACAGAATCGGGCATCAGGGGCTGCGAAAGCACAACACTGAGGACCAGCAAACTGGCCATTAGCTTAACAGAAGCATCGTTGGCAGTTTTGGACCTGTGCAGTCTGTCTCTCTTTGTCCTTAATTTTTTTAGAAGATCGGTAGTCGATGGCTTACTGAAGCCATTTTGGAATACGGAAATCGAGAGCAAAAGTATTTAGCTACAATAAGGGCCTGACAACGTATAGTTTTGGTGTTGAACAAAGTACAAAACCAACAGCGAGGGACATCATGGTCTGGGCCTAAACAGGCGATGCAGTAAGAATGGAAATCTCGGTGTGATATTTGCTTTCCACAGGCGAGACAATTGTTAACTTTTTCTGACATCGGTTAGAACAAGAATAAAGGATCCCCAATGGGGTACTTAGCTTTAGAAGACTTCAACTTCAATTCGGAAATGAAAACTCAGGTAGCGGCTGACTGGCACTCGTGCAAACAGCTTCTGCTTCGGGCTCCGCGGCAAGAAAGACTGATGTAATGGCATCAGCTGCCTGATTTTATACCACTGACGACCTGATGTCAGTCCTGGAGTGACAGCAACCGACGCAGAAATACTAAGCCTCTGGTATTCGGCCTGACTGAGGGCTACCCCTGGCAGGATAGCCCAAGTGTGATGACTGCAACAGTGAAACACAAAGAACATCAACAATTGCTTCAGACTGTAAAAAAAAAAAAAAAAACCTACCAGGGGACAGAACATAATAGACATTGCTTGTTTTCCTGAACAAATTACTGTTACTTCAAGTCAAGTTTTACCACCATTGATGTGCAGTGATCATGAGGTTATAAGGGTTAATTTGTTGCGAGAGAATTCTGACAAAATGAAATCTAAACCAATGCACAGAAGGTTAATTACAGATTATAAGGAAGCAAAACAGTCACTATGTAAAACTAACTAAAGTGAAGTATTCAGTGGAAAAACTGCAGATGAAATGTGGAACAATTTTGAAAGAGAAATTATCTGAGTGCAAAAAATCAAAAAAATGTTTAACATCAGGGATATATATTTCCATAAGAACAAGATATCTGATTAAGGTGAGAGACAAAAAATATATAAGAAATGGGGTTGAACTACAACTTTGAAAAATGAAATAAGCTGGACAAACAGATTAAGCATAGCGTGAGACAAGATCAAGAAAAATTTGAAGAAAATTTATATAAAGATATTGAGCATGACAGGAAACCTTTTTATAGATACATAAAATGTGGAAGGAGTAAAGACACACAAATTGATAAACTGCGCAGATTCTAAAATTTATTCTCGGACACAACAGATTATAGATATATTTACAAAATCTTATGCAAAACAGTTTGGCTCCACAAAAGAGGTGACATCCAGGTAACCCAGATACCAGAATCAAATTAAATTTTATTGAAAAAGGACTGCATAAACTGGATCCAAACAAAATACAGGGAGGAGACGGAATTAGTAACAATGACCTGAAAACACTTCAGCAAGAACTTATGGTACCATTATATCTATTACTCACTAGGTCATAAAAATGTGGGGAGATTCCTGATTGGGGACATGTGCTTATTAAACCCATCTTTAAGGGAAACGAGGGTAGGACAAACCCAGAGTTATATAGACCCTTAAGTCTACTTTCAAGTTGTGGAAAAAAACTGGAGAAAGTAATATTGGATAAGGGGTGGGAGGATGGCATAACAGTTAAGGTATTTACCTTATAGACACAAGGTGCAGGGTTTGATTCTCACATGGGGTAATTGGCTAGGCTTGAAAAGACCCACAAGGGTAGTTAACCGAGTACTAATCTATGAACCTATGAACCTAAGTTATTGTCAGAAATGGATAGGTTGGGATTTGAAACCATGTATCAGCATGCATATGTTGAAAATAGATCTATTACCACCTGTAACATGATGTTCAATAACAATATAATAATAGCTATGAATGAAACATTGTGATGTAATTTATATAGATTTAATTTCAATATTTGACAGGGTGATACACAAAACACTGATCAATAAATTGGTACAAGTAGGTATTGGTGTACTCTTGATAAGATGGATAGCTGCATGGCTTACAAATAGGACATGGCAAGTAATTTCATCGGTGGTATTCTACAGTCTATATGCAGATGATATGAAGTTGGGTAAACTAATTACATGTGTTACAAATAAGATATGTCTGCAAAATAACTTGACTAAATTGACCATTTGGGCACAGGAGAATAATATGCTGATAAATACATCAAAAACAAAGCATATGAGACTTGGAAGACATAAACTGAAAGGTGAATATTTAATACAGCACACAGTGACTGAAACTGTAGACTCGTTTAAGGACCTGGGTATAAGAGTAGAATCAGCTATGAGTTTTTCTGATCATATCAACCAATTGGTTAAGGATAGTTATAGAACTATGGGTTGTATGAAAAGATTTATAAAGTCTAGGAACTCAAAAATGATGAAGTCATTGTTTGTTAGTTACATTAGACCCAAACTTGAGTATGGAATAACAATATGGAAACCCTATAAGAAAACAAGCATGAGTAAACTGGAAGGAATACAGCAGAAATATAACAAGGGCATCCATGGATGTGAAAATTTAAGTTATTATGAAAGACTAAAATATCTGAACTTGTATAGTGCCTCTAGAGAATCATCAGACAATCTATGCAGAAGATTCTACGGGAATTAGAGGTGTACTAATTGGTTGTCTGACAGAGTAGCTGATGCATGGAACAGACTACCAAATTACATTAAAGTAAGTACTAGTTTAGATATTTTTAAGAACAACCTGGACACTTATTTTGGGAACAAGTGTTCTGGCATATTGGCAAGCTAGAAGGGCATTAATGCCCATGCTTGAAATATTTGTATGTATGTATGTACAGTTTTCTTCGCTCTAGTGCGATCTTGGAGTTGGTATATTTAATTAGCAGGGGGAGTGGGGGCTTGCCCCCTGCAAAAACATAAAAAAAAAATGTTTTTTGTTTTTAAATTTTGAACTTTCAGAACATCAATCTTATGGTTTCGTCCATAAGCAATTCAACATTTTGAAAGATATATATATATATATATATATATATATATATATATATATATATATAGATAGATAGATATCTAGGTTGGTGGCACAGCACGAAGCATCAGAGACTATCCATGTGCAACTAACCCAGGAACCCCACTCGGCCTTCCTGAAAACACTGGAAAATATGAAGGTCTCTCCAAACACCATTATACTGGGCGACTTCAACTACCCAAACATAGACTGGGAGCATTACTCTAGCTCCAACACCCTAGCTCAAAGGTTCCTAGAATTTATAAACTCAAATGCTATGGAACAACGTGTTACCACTCCCACAAGAGGGGAAAACATACTGGACCTGATCATCACCAACATGGGGACTCTATGCTCCAGACCAGAAGTGTATCCCTCACTGGTAAGATCAGACCATAAACTAATCTCACTGGATATTCACATCCCGACCCCACCCCCTGCACAGAAAACCACAGTGAAAAACTTCTCTAAAGCAAATTTCACACTCCTCAAAACCGAGGTGGAATCCTTCAAAGCCCCCGGGCCTGTGAAAAATATGGCCCAGACCGCAGAATCCTTTATAAACGCATTCTATGAACACCTTCAGGAATGCATGGATCATGCAATCCCATATAAAACCAAGACCCAATCCTCCAAAGGCAGACATCCTGTCTGGTGGACCCCAGCCATAAACAAACTATACAATAGAAGGAGGAAGCTACTACATGATACAGCAAAATCCCAAAAAGGGAAGGCATCTCTGATCAGTGTTAGCAAAAAACTACGGGCACTCATAAAATTGTCTAAGGCCAGCTTCGAGAGAAAAATTGCACAGGACACTAAGGATAATCACAAGGCTTTCTGTAGTTATGTTAGGAACCTGGGTGGGAATTCCCAGATGTGCTCAGAATTAGTCCAAAATGACAAAAAATACACAGAACCCACAGACATTGCCAACATCCTAGCTGACAGGTTCAGCGCAAACTTCTCCCCCCTCCCCACCAAAAGGGCAAATATCTATCCCAGCAAAGTGTTGCCCCCCTGACATCTCAGATGCTCAGGTAAGAGCCGCCCTCTACAAAGCAAAAAACACAGCATCAATGGGACCAGACGGTGTCCCAGGCTGCGTCCTACATGAACTCCAAGAAGAGCTAAACCCAAACATAAAACTACTGTTCAATCTCAGCCTTACCACAGGATATGTACCCAAAGAGTGGCGTACAGCAACAGTGGTCCCTCGCCACAAAGGTGGTGCCTCAACGGATCCTGGAAACTATCGCCCCATAAGCCTGACTAGCTTGGTCTGCAAAGCTATGGAAAGGATCATCATGGACCTCATAAAAAAGATATTGGGGACCTACAGACACTGGATCCTACCCAGTTCAGCTTTGTTAAGGGCAGATCCTGCCTCTTAAACCTGGTCGATTTCTTTGAAACATTCACCAAGGCCATTGACAAGGAGAAGGTGGTCCACACAGCCTACCTGGACCTCGCAAAAGCCTTTGATACAATACCCCACTCGGGCATTATAGATAAGCTCACCAGCTTAAATATAAACCCCTATGTCACTAGATGGGTTGCAAACTGGCTCAAGGACAGGACCCACATGGTTAGAATTGCTGGAGCCATGTCAGACTCCAAACCAGTTACAAGTGGCATCCCAAAAGGCTCAGTCCTGGGACCTCTCCTGTTCGGTATATATTTCTCAGAGGTACAGGCCAACACGGAAGGACTGTGGCTGACCAAGTTCGCAGATGATTGCAAACTGGGTGCTATAATTGACTCTCCATCCAACACAAGCATCCTCCAAAAGGCCCTCATAGAAACAGACAACTGGTGCCAGAGCCATGGCCTCAAGCTAAAAGCCAAAAAGTGTATAGTCATCCCCTTTGACAAAAACAAAGTGCCCACAAATTT
>NC_056748.1:1036402321-1036459821 GCF_019279795.1 Protopterus annectens
TGGTTGGCTAACAAACTGGCTAAGACAGGAGTTGCGGTAGTAAAGAACAACACATCAGAGACACTCTATCAGCTTCTGGAAAGTGATTCAGTAGATGGCACAAAGAATATCTACCAGTTTGCAAGGCAAATACAGAATTTGTAGACACCTAAAACATTCCTCTCCCTCCAAAAAAAGCACTACCATAAACATCACAAAACGCTGCAACACAGGGACCACAAACAACAAAGTATCTGGACCAGCATCAAACTTTATTCTGGTACCTCATTCCTTTTGCCTTCTTGGAATAATTAATGCCATCAAATTCTATCCAATTTACACACCCAGTACTTCAAATTGACCAATAAAACACCATCAATTAAATATTTTAAACATTTAAAGGTATAATGACAAAAAATAATCACAGAGTTTATGGTAGTGCAAGGCAAATACAGAAAGCAAAAGAAGATAGTCATACACCCTTCATAAGGGATGCCAGCAACAACCTGATCACCAGTCAAAAGGACATCAAAGGTAGATGGAAGGGGTACTTCCAGCAGCTTCTAAACGAAGAAAACCCCACAGAAGCTGTACTGCCCTATACACAGCCTATAATGAAAGAAGAGGAGGAGCCCACCCTTGAAGAAATAAGAACAGCAATAAGGAATATGAAGTCAGGGAAAGCAGCAGGGTCAATTAAAGGTCGAATCAGATATGGTAAGAATATTGGGTGAGACTGGGGAGAAATGGCTCCTGAAGGTATTCAAAACAGTGTAGAGAGAAAGGTGTATCCCAGATGATTGAAGAATTATCATACTAGTGTCAGTGTTCAATAAAAAAGGGGACTTTCACAACTATGGGCATTATAGAGATATCAACTTCCTGCCACACTGCATAAAAGTTCTGTTGAGGGTGATTAATAAACGAATATGCACAGTAGTATAAAGCAAGATGGGAGATGATCAGTTTGGATCCATACCAGGATGCAGCTCAACTGATCCAATGTTTGCAGTAAGACAGATAGTTAAGAAGAAGCAGCTAGAGTTGAAGAGCCCAACTGGGCATTCTTAGACTTGGAGAAAGCCTATGTCAAGGTCACAAAAAAACTTATTTGCACAGTCCTGGAGTGGTTCCAGGACCCAGAAACATAGGGAGAATTAGTGCAGGCTATGTACAAGGACCCAATGACCCAAGTACAAACAGTGTTCAGTTTCACAGTGAGGGTTCACAGTGGGAGCGGGTGTACATCAGGGTCCATCTGCTCATACTGGTGATGGACTACTTTAGCAAACAGTTCAGATGGGATAAAAAAGTGATGCAAACAGTACTACTGTATGGTACAGAAACCAGGGTAGTAAAGACTGAGCAGCTCAGGAAGCTAGACATGAGGAGATGAAGTGCCTGAGATGAGTGAGGTCAGAGGAAACAGATCAACAAAGGTGCTGTATTCAGATACTGTGGTATTTCAGACAGACTCTGAACAAAAACTTCAGCAAAGAGTAGGGGAATAATATGCAAACCTGAAGGCACATGGGATGAAACAGAGTACAGATAAGACACTTGCAATGACAGCAAATAGGAGAAGTGAGATATAAGGGAAAAAGTGAAACAGGTTAACAGCTACAAGTATACAGGAGGGTGGTTGAGGAGAAGGGAAGTCTGCATAAAGAGGTTAAAACCAGACCCACAGGGGCTGTAGCCAACTGGCACAGAGTGTCAAGGTTAGTGTATGACAGAATGTCTAAGAAGCTGAAATGTAAGGTGTACAAAACAATTGTGCAAACACTGTATGGTACAGAAACCTGGGCAGTAAAGTCAGAGTAGTTGAGGAAGCTAGAGGAGATAGAGATGAAGTTCCTGAGATGGGTGGTAGGATTCACAGCACACTGTGGAACAAATGAAGAAATGAGGACATCAGAGTAGAATCCAAAGTAGCTCCAACTGCATAGAAGGTCAAAGAGACAGATTACAGCATTTCAGGCAAATGTGTAGGAAAGCTTAAGACAATCTGTTGAAGATTTGTGACAGACTGGAAGACAGCAAGAGGAGCTAAGGGCATCCAACGAAGAGATGGATGAACTGTGGGAGAGAAGACCTGTGACAGTCAGGCATGAGTGTCGAAGAAGGTAAGAGGATTGACATTGAATTGAGAGAGATGGTAACAGTTCACACGACATCCTGACCCCATGTAGAAAATGGAAAAAAGGAGGAGGGCAAGGGTGACGATTTCTCAGTTAAGTTTTGACTCATTGTCTCGGTGTTGTAATACTCATTCTTAAGGTATGTACTACTAAAAGACTCCACACAATTGTTTTCTTCAAGAACAGAGATCATGCTTTTCTGTAATCTCGTAATATTGTGTGTGTGTGTGTGTGTGTGTGTGTGTGTGTGTGTGCATGTGTGCGTGTGTGTGTGTGTGTGTGTGTGTGTGTGTGTGTGTGTGTGTGTGTGTGTGTGTGTGTGTGTGCAAGCATTTAGGACAGATCTGTGAACATAAAAACATCATTAATTTCAGGTTGAAACCTAAAATTTTGAAAATGGCTACAAAAAAACAAAGAAAAAAAGGAAAGCATTTTTTTCTTTGTTTTTGCAAGGAGGCTTCATCTCTCAATTTTCCAACTATTTATATATATCATCTCCTATACTGCTCAACAGTGAGGACAGGAAAAATTCCCACTCTACACTAATATGACTTCCCACAAATTAACGACAACATACTTCAATCATATATATATGTGTGCGCGCGCATGTGTGTGTAAATGGGTCCCTTTTACAATGCTGAATGCTCAGATCAGTGAAGTTTACAACAGTGGCCCGAGAAGCTCAAAGTTGCAGAATATCAAACTGCAGTAACAGCAACGTAGAAAAGATCTCACAATGGAAGTGGGTGATTGTGCAAGGCTGTGGTACAACCAGTTAGAGCTTTTGTCTATTCCAAGCTGTTGTGCGATCTTTCACGCAGTATATATAAAGAGAACAGTGTGGAGGAAGCAGCCTCATGGATGGAACAGAGGGGGCTTGTCCCCCTGCAAAAACAAGTAAATATGATGTTTTATAGCTCTCTGTTATGGGAGTTGATTTTCTGCTAAAGTTGTAAGGTCAGTGTTGTGAATGTCAATGTTCTAAACACTCGATGGTGTAACACAGGCCCATATAAACATATATAAAGACTATTGTCTTTTCCAAAACAGAGATGAATGATGCTTTTGCAATGACAGATGACCGGCACTCTTTGTTGCTGTTCAATCCATTTTTCTGTTAAACAAACAGAAAAATCCTATGATTGTTACGCATGGTCATTCCTCTAAACTGTCCACATTTTCACAAAAGGTCCAGATTTTTGCCTCATATTTGTGGTCTGCTCCTCAAAATTTCTAGTTTTCTGGATTTTTGTGGCAAATCATTGAGGACTGAAATTCACTAAATAATGACAGGCATTTGACTTTCAGACTTCATATCCTTCATAAAATACATGGTAACACGGAACCTTTTATTCTAGCAACTTTTTAAATTTATAAGAGCAATTTTTAAAATTTGTGTCTATTTTTGGAACTTTGCCCCTCAATTATTTTTGGTTTTGTCCAGATTTTTTGTGCTAAGAGGTTGAGAGCTATACTCAAACTGCAATAACCTCATTACTAGCATTTTAAACATACAACTGGATTTTATGACAGATACCATCTGAATATTCCCCGATTTGATTCTGCACCAAAAGAGATCAACACCGTCTATGACCTGCTGCATTATTAGTGTTCTCTAACTAATGTTACAGATTATTTTGGCTACAAAATAAAAGACAGTGCTGTCATAGTCATGCAGAAGTATTTCTGTCTTGTAGCACTTAGTTCTGTGGTTTGGTTTCCTCATGGGGGAACTTTTTGTGCAAAGTCTTAATGTCTCCCCTATGTCCATATGAATTTCTGCTGCATGCTCCAATTTTTTCCCACATTCCAAAGGCATGCTGTTTGATTAATACGCATGTGTGTGTGTATCCAATGTAGACAAGTGTCCCATGTCTGCCTTATGATTACTCCTCAACTCCTCTGTGAACCTGAATAGGATAAAACGAGTACTTCAGAAGAATCAATGGATTTAATTTCATTGTTTTGCTTCATAACGTCATAACTGTTATCCCTGCTTTGCTTTGTAATACAAAATATTGTCATAAACACCTTTTCATACCTTGTACAACTAAAGGCATCACAATACCCAGTCTGGGAACAAATTGCTCTTATATCTGGTCAGTATCCCTAGAAAATACGCATTCCATTTCATTACATTTATTGCTAAAGGCTATTTGAGGGATACAACTTCACAACAGTGTATCTCTTTCTTTTGTTTAGTACCGAACTGTCATGGATTCAAAGAATAGAAGGGGGAGTGGAATTTATGTACTTCTGCCCAGGAATAAAAAATACATTTTCAGTGCTTAGAGAGTGTCTGAATGCATATTAGCATTCATATAGAACTGAGGAAAATGCATTTAAAAAGTGTTACTATGACTCAAACCTCTAAACAATTATAAAAGCAGTATTATGTATTAATACTACATATAACATAACTGGAATATTTCTAGGTTATGTAGACTGTCAGAATAAACGCTGGACCATGTAAAATGTTTTGTTTCTAGAATAAACAATGCAATAAGAGTTTACTATCTTGAGTAAAGAAAACGGGTCTCAGACACAACATAATAACTAGATTGCAGTTTCCAAACCATGTAAACACAGAATTCAGTATATTAAGATAAAGTATACGTGCACTGGAAGAGTTTTTGTTTTTTAAGTTGCAATAATACCTCATGTTACACAGTCCAAGGCCTTTGATGCTGATGTTTGAACCACAGAAAGCTCTGTTTGCATTGTTTAAAACTAATCAATAATGGTCAAACATTGCCACTAGATAACCTTCTACCTTTGTAAATCTAAAAGAATGGAAAATGTGAAGGCCTCCAGCAGCCTTATCCCCTATTTGTTCATGGTGTAGCCGATCCTGTCTGCACTAAAAATGGACTTATTCTGTGATTAATTAGCAAGTGAAGACTGTTATAGTTAGCGATCAGTTTTTTTGTACTACTACACATTTTATCATGATCATTGACTGTTTCTGCTTTATTAAGTCTCAGTTAGGCCTTGGCATGAAATGATACAGATCACCTCTGTACTTCCAGATGGAACACATTTACAAATATAAATCTGCTGCCAGACCACTTATACCGTGTTAACACGGCTACTCATAATATGTCAGACTTGCAAGCAAAAATGGAAAGAAGTCATGACAGAATGACAAGGGGAAGAACATGTGCACCTTATCGAATATAATGAGGTAATTCTGTCCGACGACAATATCCCCAGCTAGATCTTAGCTGGCAAAGCACAGAGAATGTTGTAATAAATTAAGAGTAATGTTGCACAGGAGTTGCCTCTTAGGGTGAGATGAGGACCCATCTCAGAAAGGCGAAGAAATAGAGCCAAATGCATCCACCACTAATAAAGTGATATCCTACTCAAGTGCCTTACTGGAATTTTAAAAAGGGCCATTTTTAACAAATGTCATACATTATTAAAGAGAATAGATTTGTTTTAGCTGTTGTGTATAGGCAACAGCCTACCCAAAAGTTGTTTGCCAGCTGGGTCCTGCATTCTTAATATTCACATGATAAGTAAACAACAATGTCTGACAGGGTGGGCATTACTGTGTAATAATTGCATTCTGCTGTTGAGATGCTAGCCACAGGAAGAATGTAAAGATTGATTATGCAAAGGTTTTCATAGTTATTTAGTTTTCAAGAAAGAGATAAGAAGTTTTGCACTGTTGAATGTAATATGGTAATCATGATACTTTAGGGTGTCATGAGGCCTGACGCCACAAGCAGAGGGCCTACCCACCCTTGGAAGGTCCAGTATTTCCCTGTAATGTCCACCCTGGAGGACATTATTGTTTTTAGAAAATGAGGTATCTGTTAAATTCTTTTTGTATTTATTTTATCATTAGTATATACATATTTAATTTTTGATATAAAATAGTTCTTCCACCTAATGTTTGAAAGTTGTATTATATATAACTGTTGAAAGAAGTATTTAACATCCAAAATATAAGTTATGCAATTATTTAATAATGTCTACACACATGCGCTCATGTATAGACTCACTCGCGCGCGCGCACACACACACACACACACACACACACACACACACACACACACACACACACATTATCACATAAATTACTTACATATACACACACATATACACACACACTGACAGATGAAGAGGCAGACAATCTCACACATATACAAAAAGTCAGATGCACACACACATACATTCTGACATAAATCACTTACATATACATACACTGACAAATGAAGAGGCAGACAATCTCACACACATACAAAAAGTCAGATGCACGCACACAGACACACACACACACACACACACACACACACACACACACACACACACACACACGTGCCTTTCAGATACAGCCACTTTACTGTGTATACCTCAACTGTCATGCTGTGATCAAATGAATGATAAAATATATACTATGCAATATGTCCCTCTCACTAATTTCCCATCCACATCCATTCACTGGGTTAATATCATCACGTTACAACCTCTACTCTCAGGCCATTATATTACTGCTTTCTTAATTACTGTTATATTCACCTAAATTACATCATTTTCCATCATCACTTAAATTACACCAATTTCCATCATACTTGTTATAACAATTTCTTGTTTCAGTCATACTCCTTCCAACTTTCCACCCTCACTTCACAGAAGACCTCATACTTTAATGCTCAAATTAATCAAACCTCATATCACTCTGTTACAACACTGTCAGGCTACAGCTCATTTTGTTACTCCTTCTACTGCACACAGTAGGTCTCCTCTTATGTTAGCTTTCTGTACCAACTTTCACAACATTCTCTACAATGCAGTAATGCTACAATTAACAGTATCTATCCAACTATTCCTTCTCTTAAGTCATATTACATCATATCACACCTATAATACTACCTAACAACACCTCATCTCTAACCTATCCAGCCCAAAAATTTAAGTTTAACACAAAAACCCAGCATCTTACATGCATATACAATGTCTCTTACATACACTTCTTCAAGTATAAATTTATTAATTACATCAGTCCCACTAAAGTTAAAACTAATGCTTAGAACCAATGCAAAAAATGTCCTACTTCTCAACACTTACCCCCAAGACTACACCTTTATGGTGATATCCACTCGCAACCCAGTCCATGTAAGGAACCAACCATAACCATCAGGTCCAACGTCTACCACAATACATGGTCTCTCAAAGTAATTTAAGCCTAAAGCTAGTCAATGTTAATCTCTAAAGTATATGCAATAAAATAACTGAACTCAATGTTTGGATAACCCGTCATTCTCCTAATATATTTTGTTAAAACCTGAAATAAGATAAAGAAATCCCTCCAACTGGCTATAATATCATTAGAAACAATCATAAGAAATAAAGGTTGGAGGTGTAGTGGTCATCTATTCTAACTCCATAGAAATATTCCTATGCCTTCTCCCTGTTCCACAATTCAGCAATGCAGAATTTCTTATCTCTTTCTTTAAAATAAACTATGAAAAACTTTACATAATTGATCTTGACAGTCTTCCTGGAGATATTTCAACAGCAGAGAACATCCTTTTCTGGATTTCTAGCAATATCCTCTCTCAAACTTTCATTTCTGATTACGCAAACAGGGGCTGGGAACTAATTACCACAGATTATCAATCTTTCATCTTCCATCTTCTATCCTTAACCTTTATGGCTTCTCCCAAATCATCACTTCCCCTACCAGATATAATAAGTCTAATAACATGCCATGCACACTTGACTCTATATTAATCTCAAAATCTACCAAATTATCATCCCCAGGCACTTTTCCAAATATACTCAGTGATCCCTACTTTTGCCAAATGACTCTCCATCAGCTCACCACTATAATATAGTATACAATCCATCAAAATTCAATGCTGAAATTTTCACTACTACCTTAAAATGCTATAACAGGAAAAATCCAACAAGTCTAACACATTAAAAAAGTACATTGCATGAAAACACAGTACTAGAACTGAAAAGAGTTTTCTTTAGCATAGTTAATGAGCAGGTTCCCCATAGAAGAAAAGAAGAATCAAAGTAAATCCTGCCCCTTGGGTAACTGGAAACACCAAAAATAATGTATGCATAAGAGAGATAAAACTTGGAAAACCTGGTTTCACCAAAAATCACAGCAAGCTTTTCTACAATTTAGACAACATTTGCAACCGCACCAAAACTAAGATTAAAGCTGATAAGAAACACTACTATATCAACCTCCAAGAAATACAATAATACAACAGAAAATATTTCTAGACAACAATTAGCTCCCTACTACACCCAGGTAGAACAGACCAATCCAGACCCCCCCAGGTATCAATGCAACTCAGTTCAATTCTCACTCTTTACACACTACAGCTGCACTGACTAAAAACAGCATTCCCAGTAACCCTCAACAATATCAGCTACATAAATCATTGACTGGCTTATTCTCATTAAAAGTTACCCCAACATCTACTAGCAGAAAATACCTTCAAAAACTAAAACCTATTACCTTAGCAGCGGAAACTTTCTACACAAATACCTCCAAATAGCAGTAGATACTATCCCATACCCAGTCTCTGTATTAATTAATAGATCTATCCAGGCATCTTACACCCTATCACCTGAAAAATAATATGCATAATTCCACTTCACAAAGGTGGTAACCTTACTGAATTTTAAATTATAGGCCGATTACTGTACTATCCCCACTATTCAAAATCCTAGAAAAACGAGCAACATCTTCAAAATCTCAATTTCTCTTCCCTACTAAGCATGTATTTTGCCCAAACCACAGAACAACCACTGCCCTACTAACTTTGGCCAGTACCATCAATCAACATAGAAATATTGGCAACTTTTCCCCCTCTCTACGTCTAGACTTGCAAAAACATTTGACACCATCTTACATTGCAAATTACTACAAAAACATTCCACAGTTGGCCTCTCCCAATCTACTCTTCAGTGGTTCCACAGATCTCTCTCCACCATGTTTCAATGAGATATGTGACAATCAGACCAACACTAATTCTTCCTTCCTTCTTTCCTCTTAATGTTAGAGTACCACAGGGGTCCATTATTTTTTAATATCTTCATCAATGACCTACAAACTGCATTAAAACACCTAATCCTAATCCTAAAAAATGTAGAAAGAATAGCTGAACCAAACCAAGGCTGGAAAAAGGCATAGAAATCAATCCATTTACGATAAATAAAATTTGTCTGATGAAGCAGTCAATCTGAACTGTGAAAGCGCCAACAATAAACATTTCTCTGTTTATCATAAATGGATGGATTTCTATGCCTTTTTCCAGTCATGGTTTGGTTCAACTATTTTTTCTACATTTCTTAGTATTTGTGCTGTGTTCTACAGTGTTGTTTGGCAAGCCCTCTATCTTTCCTGCTATTATTCTTGTTTGGGCCTAATCCTAATCCATTATGCAACAATTCCACATTCAGATACTGTACCCTAAAATTAACACAGCACCAACAGATTACCCAAGAAACCTCTACATTCATCCACTGAATCATGACTAGATAACTCCCAATTGTTACTGAGCCATCCCCCCAAAAAACTACTCCCCTTTTTTCCCAAATCATACACCCCCAGATAAAGCAAACTTCTCAATCACTTCTATAAATGGTACTAAAACAAACATATGACCAGATTCATGAACGCTTACACTAGGTATATGTGATCTGCATTAAAAAAATCTCTACCACATTTTCTGTGCCATTTATTCACTCAGAAAGATTACACAAAGTACACTTTGGGATAACCTTTATGAATACCCCTGAAAATGTAAGGCTGCAAGAAAATCAGTAGGAAAACTAAAATTAGGAGGAAGAAGGTGAGATTTAGGTTGTGTTGTTTATTCACTCAGAATGGTGAACACAGTGTAGGCATTCAGGAAATCGGCTGATAGTCTCCCACACAAAACTATTAAGAGTCAAAATAGATGCCAATGTGATATTCAGCAAGTCTTCAAAAACATATCAAAAACATGAAGCACACTATAGAGCCAAAAACTGTCTCTCAGAGAGTAGTAAAAAAAGATTAGCTTTTACCAACCTGTTACCATCACTTCTATATGTCTTTTCTATTTTTACTAATCTCTGGGCAACATAAAAAAAAACCTACAACAATGCCACAAAGATGTAGAAAAATTTGCTATTCACCAACCACACAAGTCCCACCACTGTACAGCCCTTAAAAGCCTTAATTAACTTGAACTAGCATCAACTAGAATTAACTTGCATCTACCTCACTTACTCTCAAGTAATCATAACTCACAGATTAGGTAGGCCACAAACCAGAAAATGCCAAAACTTAAAAAATATAATTCATCGTTATGCTTCAGACATGACCCTTCACTCAAAAGATAACCTAGTCTTCCCAACACACAACTCAACTGATAATGCTTTATACTCCGACTACATTGCTACAATCTGGAATTCCACCCCTCACCCCTGTCACTGATACTTAATAGCAATCTTCAAACATTCAAAGTTGTGATAAAACAATTCCCGATCTGTTCTATTATATGTTTCAGCCTCTTATTTTACTTCTGCCTCTGCACTGACTCAGTTCCTCTTTAAGCACATCAAGTTTACGACTAATCATAACTCGTACAAATTGCATAGTCTATATAGTTATTTTTGCATTTCATTTCTCTAAACTATTTTACTACTGACTATCTTTACTACTCACTGTCATATAGGTAGACATACAGATTCCCTGTATCATGTATCTTAGCTAAACTACTTCACAGATATAAATGCCCATTATTGTCTTGTCTCACTGTTTACATAGGCATAAGGTAATAGTATTCTAAGGTATATATTATCTCAAAGGGTAAGGGAGAAGGATTTTAAAAGGAAATATGCCCTCCAAAGGATCACCTCAGTAACATCATGAGATTTTAAATCACAGAGTCCTGACTCCCTCTTCTTGTTTACACAGCTTGCAGCCCCACACATAACTACATCTATATGTGTGTGTATATACATATATATATATATATACATGGTTACCTATCATTTCATCGAAAGTTCATTTCATCCAAAGTTCATTCCATCGAAAGTTCATTACATCAAAAAGCATTTGCCCCCTTCCCCAATGTTGTGCGACCCTGGAGTTGATATATATAGTTAGGGGGGGTGGGGGCACAGCCCCCCATATTGGGGGGTGTGGGGGGCGAAGCCCCCCACCTACAATGCATTTCGATGTAATGAACTTTTGATGGAATGAACTTCAGATGAAATGAACTTTCGATGAAATGATAGGTAACCATATACATGTTCATACATCAAAAACTCAGCCCATAGAACAGCAAATAATAAAGAACAAATGCTGAGCTAAACAAAACAAAAAACAAAGTACAACATTTTTACAAGGGGGCAAGCCCCTACTATACTCACCTGCTAATTACATATCTTAACTCTAAATAGAAAGGGCAAATTCCCACCTATACATTATACCACACACATTTGTGCTGAAATTGGGAACCACGACTTACAAAAGCAATTCTGTCAACTATGTAAGCAAGTAGAGGTCTGTGATGCCAAATACATTTAAATGGTACTGCAGACAACTGCAGTATATCAGCTTCTTCTATCTGTTTAGAATCTAAGCAGATACTTTAGCGATAATCCATGACTGGGTGTAGGCAGTGCAGGATTTACCTAAGGTTGGTGTGATTTGATCACAAGGGTGAAAAACAAAGCCAACCACAGATAAATCCTGCATTACCCACACACATAGGAGTGAATTATTGCTGATATACAAAGACATTTACTGTTTATAAATAATTCCATTGTATAAAAACACTTCAGTGCTCTTCCTCTTGGTTTCTGGTACACTGAGGAATGCAAGGCGTTCTGAACTTGACTGTGGTGCTACACACTACATAGCTGTCCATGCTGGGGGTGGAGGTGGGGTTCTAGGTAATACCTGACTTTGCTGTCGGACCTCATGGAAAATACAAATCATGTTTTTGGGATATTTGTGTGTATAGCACATCATAAAAGATGGAGATGTATGCCTCATATTTTTGTCCATTTCATAAAATTGTAGTTTTCTGTCATATAATTACTGAGTAAAGTAAGTAAGTAATGAAAAGTGCCAGTTTTGAGGGATAAGAGGTTGCATGATATGCTATGGAGTTGCTTTTAGGGCACTTCTGGCATCAAAATAGTTTTTTCAGAGATTCTCCATGGGTGTAGCCCAGTTATGCTCAGGTTCACTTCACTCCTCTACCCTACCCCCATTCCCATACACCCCCACTTCAATTACATTAATACTATCCAATCCTTCCCCTTCCTGTTCTGCTCAACCACTCACAAACCATTTCCTGCCTAAACTCACACCCAGCCGTTTACCACCCATAATTAAAATACATCACTTCCTACTTCCAATCTCCTCCCCCTCCACAACTTATATTTCACATATTCTAACTATGCTACTCCTTGCCTTTACCACATTTCTCATATTCCTCTCTGTACTAACCTCCTATCACTCCCATCTCACCCTACCCTTTAATTAGCTCTCCTACCTCTAGCATCTCTGAAACACTTCCTTCTATCTGTTCTTTTAGTATCTCCCCATCCCTCTTCAACTTCTCCATTAACTGCCTTCATAAACTAACTATACATTAAAACTACCCACTCATTAGCAAATCCAAATCTAAACTCTATAACTATCTCCTACAATTTTCTCCACTGACATGTTTTAATAACAACTTACTCCTCTCTGGTGACATACACTCCAACCCAGGCCCCCCTCTCCTCCCCTCATAGCCAACTACTCCACAAGACTCCCTCCACCTATCACTTCCCTCATGCTTCAATCCATCCTCATCCTCCCAATCAATACTCTTCCTTATACAAACACCTAGCTATCCACTCACTAAATATTCAAAGCCTTGCTAACAAAACCACTGAACTACACTCATGGATACCCCACATCTCCCCTCACATTCTATCCCTATCTAAAACCTGGCTCAAACCCCACATTACAAATAGTGAAATTCTCCCACCCAGCTGTAATATATACCACTCAAACAGATTCCCAAAGCAGGGGGTGGTGAAGCCATTCTCTGCTCAGATGGCCTAAATCTCTCACCTGTCTCCATCTCTATCCGCGACTTCCACCCAGATGAACTAATCATCCTAAATTGCTACCTTAACCCACACAAGAAATTTGCTATCGCTTCCATATATATCCCCCCTGGAAACAATATCCTCACCCTATAAAACATCTTATCCTGGATTTCCCATAACATACACTATGAAACCCTCATCCTCGGAGATGTCAATATAGACTGGACCAAACTTTCTATTGACTCTCCACTATTTAGTATACACCTTCATGGATTCCATCAACAGATAACATCCCCCACCCGCCTCCATAAAACCTCACCATCTGGCTCTACTATAGGCTGGATTCTCACTAACTCCCCCCCAACCTCTACCATAGCCCAATTACCCTACCTAACTCCTTAAGTGATCATCTCCCCACCTCTATTCTAAGGCACTCTAACCAAACACCCAAATCACACCTTTATAGAGACTGTTGTAAACTGACTAACTTTAGTATCACTCAGTTCAACTACATACTGTCTAATATTGACTGGTCCATCCTTAGGCAAATCCCTCTCAATGACGCAGTGAGTAAATTTAATAGCATTTTTCTGAACACCCTCAACTACCTCACCCCCTCCAGGAGAATTAGAATCAAACCAAATTATGCCCCCTGGCTTTCCAAAGATACCAGATCCCTCATGCACAAAAGAGGTGGTGCTTGGAAAGCCTGAGTTAAAAAAAAAATAACAATCCCTGTTATACAATTATAAACATTTAAGGAATATTGTCAAGAAACAAATCAATAATGATAAAAAATTCTACGATAACTCTACCCAACTCAATGGCAAATCCAACCCATGTAAGTTCTGGTCGACTCTAAACAATATTCTTTCTCCAGGCCACCTTTCTAACCCCTCCCCTTTTCCAAATAAATCACCACTAGAGAATGTTACCCTCCTTCACCAAACATTTCATTGACATGATCCAAAAACTCACACCCCCCAACTCTAACCCCACCTCTCCACCAACTCCCCCACCCTCTCAACAAAAACCTCTTCTCCTTCCACCCTGTTCCCACTTCCTACATCAAATCACTTCTCTGAAGCTTAAACCCTGCTCACCCTCCACAAATAATCTCCCCTCTACCTTCCTCAAACTAGCTGCTGAATCTATAGCCTATCCTGTATCCATTCTCATCAAAAGATCAATCCAAGAAGCTACAGTTCCTCTCATCTTGAAATCCTTTTTTACCATTCCCCTGCATAAAAGAGGAAACTCAACTGACCCATCTAACTACAAACCCATCGCCATCCTATCCCCCCTCTGTAAAATACTTGAAAAATGCATTCATTCACAGCTTCTCAACTATCTCCTACAGCAGGGGTTCCCAAAGTGTGCGCCGCAGCGCCCTGAGGAGCCGCTGCTTCCTCACAGGGGAGCCGCAAACCAATACCCTTCATTTACAATTTTTCTCTTTTGTTTTTTTAATTTTCGCGCTGTTTGAGCTGGCGTCATCACGTGCACGATGACATCACCTCTATCAGGGCTACCAGCCTGTCAGAACTGATCAAGGAGCTCACGCAATTCCGGCTGGGCATGGCTGCTCAAATGCAAGTGGGAACGGCAACAAAAGGATTACGTTCAGGGAACAAGAATCGGACCTGTGCCGGGTATGGCCAGAAAGAATGAAGACTCCATGCAAGTATGGAAACTTTTAGAGAAGTGTGTGTGTGTGTGTGTGTGTGTGTGTGTGTGTGTGTGTGTGTGTGTGTGTGTGTGTGTGTGTGTGTGTGTGTGTGTGTGCGCGCGTGCGTGTGTGTGTAGGATCTAGGAGTAAAGAGCATTATTTTAGTTTTATTAAGGTTTAGGAATAGTTTTATAAGTGAGTGATGGTTTGTAGTGAGGATAGGAAGGATGACTAGCAGATTAGAGTATCATCATCTGTCTATTGATTACTGTTGCAGAAGGAAGATAATTAATGAAATCATTAAATAATAAAGGTCCTAGAATAAAACTTAGTAGGTAGTAAAGACTTGTGAGCGGCTGCGGAGGTAGCTGGTGAACCAATTGAGTGAAGTAGTCCTGAAACCCAGTGAGTGAAGAGTATGTTCTATTTTTAGTTGGGAGATAATATCAAACATTTTACAAAGGAAAAGGAAGATTGTGGATCCAAGTTTATTTTGATTTCTCTCTCTGTACATAGTATTAGGGAAGGACAGTAGGGCTGTGGTTATGCTATGATTGTGGTGCAAGCCATGCTGGGTATATGTTATATTGTGTGTGCAGTTATTTTATTTATTTACATTTTGTTTAATCAGGTTTGCACTACTGGGTACAGCCCATTTAAGAGAGGCCTAGGAGAAAAGTTCCTAGCATTGTATAGCAATAGTACTGTTCTACAGTCCAGTGGTACTCAGTTTATGTGCTGATTTATATCGAGTGATATGATAATGCTGCTGTATGGTAACTTGAAACTACTGCTTTCGTTTTTGCAACACATCCTTGAAACTATACTAAATTGTTACAAAGAAAATCACACAAAATGTATAACATGGCAGAAAGTACTGAATGATTCTGTGTTATAATATTGCCACATATTTAGTCCATAAAACTTAAGTCACACACTTCATGGACCTTGATCCCTTTAAGGATGGAATTGGACATTCTAGGTCTCATTGCTTAGTACAAGAATGTACCTGTGCAGGTGCAACTTTTCTTTTCTCTTGATGACTGCATTGTTTGTAGAGTTTTGTACATTATTTCTAGAACATTGTTATGCTCATACATGCATCACTATGGAATATGATTAATTTTTCTTAAGAACAAGCATATTTCCATCTGTCTGTATTTTAACTACACATGTGTATGTACAGTTTGTATGTTTATATATATATATATATATATATATATATATATATACACACACACACACACACACACACACACACACACACACACACACACACACACACACACACACACACACACACACATAGTTTGTGATGAAGGGAAATACTGCCAGCATAGCTATCTGGAATTTTGTAAATAACTGTAAGTAAAGCTTAGTTTTTGTATTTTTCTTTATTTGAGACTGTTCTGCAATGTTTTAAATATTTCCTGTAACTTTGAACTCTGATGTCACTGTGAATACATATTAAGAATTGTGTTATTTTCTTTATTAAACATATTTAAACCTTTCATTGTAGCTGATCTTTGTAGAGATATTTATGTTTTGAGAGTACTTGCATATTTATTTGGTGACGCTGTGTAAGCACTCCTAATAGCCTTGCTCTTGGTCAGATTACCATTTGTGTTAACATTAATATTATGCAGTAAGATTGGATACCCTTTGTTAAGGGCCTTAAAATAGCTGATAAGGAGTTGACTGATGGCAGTAGTAACTACATTAATATGCATTTTATGTGCGCCGCGCTGGGGGGGGGGGGCTTGGGAAAACCTGAATTCTGCAAGGGAGCCGAGAATCGAAAAAGTTTGGGAACCACTGTACTACAGTACAACCTTCTCACTCCCACTCACCATGGTTTCTGTCCTAACCATAGCACAACTACTGCCCTCCTATCTTTTACTCATACTATCACTGAGGCCCATGATAATAATCAACTCATATCCTGTCTCTTTCTTGACCTATCCAAAGCTTTTGATACTGTCTCTCACCTCCCTAGCTATCTCTCCTTTAGGCAGCAATCAAGTCAGATGGCTCCATCATGCTCTCCCTATATTCCAGTTCCTTTCGGTGTTCCACAAGGTTCCATCTTGGGTCCCCTCCTGTTTAACATTTTCACTAATGAACTCTATACATCCTGTCAGCAATCCTCCCTCATCCAGTATGCAGATGACTCGACTCTCATCTCTACTTCCACAAATATCTTTGAACTTCTCGCCCTAACACAAAACACTTTTCTATCCACTGAAAAGTGTCTGTCCGATAATCTACTCATCTTTTACCCAAAAAAGATCAAACTCTTGCTCTTTCTTCCACGTTCCCTCTCTCATCATAAATCCACCTTCACTATTACATCCTCCAAAAACACTATCATAAAACCCGAACTCCACACAAAGCTCCTAGGTGTTATCATAGATGACGAACTTAAGTTTAACCATCACATACTCCAATGTATTAAAAAAAACTCACCAGAAACTAAGACTACTATATGGAAACAAAAAATTCCTAAATCCCAATGACAGACTCTCCCTGGCACAAGCACTTCTCCTGCCCTCCATTCTATATGCTGCCCCAGTTCTAACTAATATTCATTCCATAACCTTGCTCAAACTTCAACATACCACAAAATAGCTAGATTCATCATGAACTCTCCCCTACAGCTCACACCACTGCCTAGCACTAAACACTCTCCAATGACTTGAACTTCCCCAACAACTTCTTCTATCACAATTTCAAATATCACACAATATTCTATACAAACCATCTTCCTGCCCTGCTCTTTCTCCCCTTATATCTACCTAGTCCCCATCTCGGACCATACACACCTAACCAGTAACTTCTGGAAGTATGCCATCCAAAAAAATGTGTGAAAATTTCTGTATAAATGCTTCCTAGCCCAAGCTTGGAACAAACATCCTGTACACATTTGCTCCACTACCCACCCTCTACAGTTTAATAAAGAACTTAAACTGCACCTTCTCAACTCCAAGACTTACCCCTGCCATGACCCCACCTAACCTCTTCTTCTTCCCCCTTGTTTTCATATTTCCACCACTCGTAAATTTATAATATTCTCCCCGATCTGTTAACTGGTAGCCTATGAAGTGTTTACCTAGTCAGCTCATCCTCTCAAAAGTGACAACTAGAATATTGCAATGTATATTCTTTTTTATATTTCTTTGTATAAATGCTACTTGCTGACACAGTTTTTTTCAAACTGTCTACTTTATCACTGTTGTACTTCTAATTTTTGTACTATCTTGAAGTGTGAATTATTATATATACTGTAAACTGTTGAGTGTAAATTTTAATCTGAAATGTCTTTGCAATCTGGAGCTTTTCTCCTCGGGTCTCCACTGAAAATGGGCTTCTGCCCAGTTGAACCAACAAATGTCAATAAATAACTTTTTTATTATTATCATTATTGTTTACTATATTTTGTTATTCCAGGCAGTATTCCACATAGTAGTTTACTGTGGAAGAAAATATTTTTGTTTTATACTTTAAATTGTCCATTAGTGACATGGTAGTTCCACAGTCTATGCCCCAAGAATCCCATAACTCATACCTAGACTTGCTGGAGGCACACGCCATCCAGCCAAATACTCTATTCATGGGAGATTTTAACTACCCCTCTATACACTGGGAAACAAACTGCCTCCAACTTGCAGACATAACATTTCCTGTACTTTATTAACACAGATACCCTTGATCAGATAGTGCACACTCTAAGTAGAGGTTTAAAGTTTAAACATACTGGACCTAGTGCTCCCCAATATGGGAGAGCACTGCCTCCCTCTCACAGTTGTCATGTCCACAGTAAAAGTGGATCACAAAGCTGTCTCCTTCAAATTAACAATCAACATGGAAAACCCAGAAAAATATGTAACAGTTAGGAACTATTCAATTACCATGTGAACCCCAAGTTTACAGCAACCTGTGTGGAATTATTCACAGAAACTCTGTACTGCCAAGTAAATGGCTGCACAGAGGCTGCTGTACCTACCAAAAGTAAGCCCAAAACAAACCCCACTTGCAGAATCCTAACCATAACAAGGTGTATAACAAAAGGAAAAAAGTCATGGCCAAAATCTGAAACAGCAACTCTCATAATGGCAAGAGCTCACTAATTAAACTACACAGGAAACTAAGAGGACTAATTAAATGCAACTAATTAAATGCAACAATTACAAGGCCTTCTGCAGCTATGTCCAAAACATTAAAGGTAGCATAGAGCAGTGTACTGAACTGGTGGTAATTGGTACCACCTTTACCGAGCAGAGTGGCATAGCAGAATATGCTGGCTGACAAATTAATCTCTAATTTCACCCTTCTCCCCCCCCACCTTCCCCCTTAAAATCCTTACTAGCATAATCACCCTCTAAATATTAGCAATGAGAAATCATGGTGGAAATCATTAAGGCCAAAAACACAGCCTCAGTGGGTCCAAACAATACACTGGGTTGTCTCCTATATAGTTTGAAACATTACTTAAAGGGACTACTTGAGTCCGTTTTCTTCTACAGCTCAAGACAGGCTATAAAACACATGAAGGGAGGATTGCAATGGTTATCCCTCCTTACAGGGTGGACCATCAACTGACCATTAGCCTGCATAGTCTAATATGCAAAGCCATGGAATGAATTATCATGGAAATGGTCAGCAAAGCCACTGGCAACCTACAGAAACATCCCAGTTTGGTTTTGTCAAAGGAAAGTCATGCCTACTTAAGCTGGTAGACTTCTTTGAGAGGACCACCAGTGCAACAGATGAAGGTAAAACAGTGCATACCACCGAACTAGACCTAGTTAAGGCATTCGATAAAATACTCCACAAAGCTATTATTAACAAACTCACTGAACTAGTCATAAATTCTTACATAAATCTTTCGATTCCACCTAGATCACAGACAAGATCCAGGAAGTCAGAATTAACAAGTCCATCTCCACCAGGAGACCATTCACCAACAGAGTACCTCTGGGCTCACTCCTGTTTCGCATGTACTTCTCAAAGGTCAAGGCTAATGTCAAGGGACTCTGGCTTACCAAGTTTGCAGATGACTGCAAATTGGAAAGTATCATAGATTCCTCCCATGACACAAACATCCTGCAAGGGGGTCTAATACAGACAAATGACTGGTGCCAAATCCATGGATTAAAATTCAATGCCAAGAAGTGAATTATAGTGCCTTTTGGGAAAAGGACCACCCGGGTTAATTACTCCATCAATAAGACACCCCTAAGAGTTTTTTTTTTTTTCCAATAATTCTTTTATTTTCCATAATGGACACCCCTAAGAGTTGATCCAGTAGTTAGGGATGTGGGAACATATGTAGACAGTAACCTGGACTTTGACCAACATGTAGACGAGATAATAACAAAATCATTCTCTGTCACCCAACTTATAAGTAAGAGTACGGCATCCAGGTCCAAATAAGTTATAGTACCATTTCACTCAGTCCTTACAATACCCCATTCAGCAAGTACTTCACCAGGCATATTCCACAGCTGGAACATCCACAGAGGTTGCTCACCAAGAGAATCCTGGATATTAACACATTGTCCAACACAGACTGCCTTACAGCCCTATCTCTATATTCAGTTTCCCAAAGGGAATTTATGCCTGACATATAAGGCATCCTTAGCTCCAACCCCGATGGACCTTTTGCACATCCACAACACAAATAGCACCAGAAATTAGAAGTTATGTACTCACCATAACGTTCCACCTGAGTAGGTACTTCATTTGTCTGCAACCTGTGGGTCTCGGATCCGACCGGCAGCTTTCCAAGCTTCAAGATCCGAGCTCCTAGCTCCTCCCCTCTACCCACAATCCCCTGTCACCACCACACTACCTCAGATCAGTTTTGCTGTATCACCTGAAAAAACCTGTAATAAACAGGTTCAGATATTCTCAAGAATCATAAATATCCTAGAAACCCGATACAGGTTAGGGGGATGGCGGGGGGGTGGTTGCAGACAAATGAAGTACCTACTCAGATGTAACATTATGGTGAGTACATAACTTCTAAATCTGAAGTAGTTACTTCATTTGTTCTGCAACCTGTGGGACAGAGTCCCCAGCTACCTAAACAAAGAAACCTGGGTGGTCTATGGGAGGATATTCCGAAGCACCGCGGAGCCAAAGGACGCCCTGCTTCTAAATATCATGTCCAGCTTATAATGAGAAATAAACGTATGAGCAGAAGACCAAGTGGCTGCTGAACATATGTCGTCCAATGGCATCCTGGACCAGAAGGCTGCAGAAGTTGCGATGGACCTTGTGGAATGTGCACGGATTTTGAATGGGGTTGTTTTGCCTGATGCCTTATAAGCCTGAGAAATACATTGACAAATCCAATTAGCCAGTGTCACTTTGGATATAGGTTTTCCCATGGATGAAGGAGCAAATGACAGAAAGAGTTGATCAGCCTAACGAACATCTTTGGTCCTGTGCAGGTAAAAACGCAACTGTCTATGTACGTCTAGTGTATGCAACATGTATTCTCCCTTATTTTGAAAATTTTTGAAAAATACTGGCAGATTGATAGTCTGATTGATATTTGCCACAGATGTCACTTTTGGTAAGAAAGACGGGTTAGTCCTGAGAGATACTCTGTCATTGTGGAAAATAAGATAGGGAGGTTTCATGCACAAAGCTTGGAGCTCTGAAACCCTTTTAGCAGAAGTTATGGCTACCAAGAATGCTGTTTTCCAGGACAGAAATTTAAGGGGTACAGAAGCTGCAGGTTCAAAAGGAGGTTTCGTTAAGGCTTGCAGAACAAAGGTTAAGTCCCAAGGGGGAGTCACGGATTTTACTGGTGGCTTGAGAAGGAAAATGCCACACAAGAATGTCTTACACAATTTTGTAGATGCTAGAGATCCTAATCCATCTCCCACATGAAAATGGGATATTGCTGCCAACTGTACTTTAACCGTTGATGCACTGGCCCCTTGTTCAAAAATCATGGACAAAAAATCCAAGACTGTAGGAATCGGAACAGTAAAGGGGTTGAGACCTTGGCTGTTAGCCCAGATAGAAAATCGTTTCCACTTGCTATTATAGATTTTCCTGGTGGACGGTTTATGAGCCGCTACCAGAATAGTTTTCACTGGTGACGAGATACCGGGAGTCCTTGCCATTAGTGGAACTGGATCAACCAAATCGCGAGCTTGAGGTTTACCAGGTTCGGTGTTGGGCACCCCGTTGGGTGCGATATCAGATCTGGAATGGGATCCAGGATTAAAGGGGAGTAGAGACTGTGAGACCGCAGGTATGGAAACCAGATTTGATGAGGCCAGAATAGGGCTATGAGGATAATTTTGCTCCCCAACCATGCGGCTTTCTGAATGAACTTCGCCATGAGCGGAAGCGGGGGGTAAGCATAGAGTAGACCGGGAGGCCAAGCATGAATCAGAGCGTCTCTGGGGCTCTCCCCTTCTGGGGGAAGAATTGCGAAGAGGCCAACCCCACTTGTGGAAAATTTCCTTCGCAACTTTCGGATTGAGAGACCACTCGTAAGGACTGAGAATTACTCAACTCAATTTGTCCGCCAGAATGTTGGATCGTCCCGGAATGTGTGTTGCTATCAGAAAGCGGTTGGTGGATATCACCCATTCCCAAACTCTCATGGCTTCTCGACAGAGAGGGTAGGATCTGGTTCCCCCTTGTTTGTTTATATACCAGACCACTGGCATATTGTCCGTCTGTATTGCGATCGTTCCTAGAGGTAGAAGGTCTTGGAGAGCCTGCAATGCTAGAAGCACCGCCCTCATCTCCAGAACATTTATGTGCAAGGCGGTCTCCGACAAGGTCCACGTACCTTGGACGTTTCTGCCCAAACAATCCCCCCCCACCCTAGGCGAGAAGCATCCGTGGTTAACGTGACCTGGGGGGGGGTCACAAAGGGTCTCCCTTGCCTGAGTTCTGGGTAGTGAAGCCACCAAGGGAGGGATTCCCTGCAAATTCTGCTCAGGGGGATAGGAGTGTTCAATGGGTGGAGTAACAGTGACCATTGAACTTGGAGTGTCCACTGTAATATACGCATCCTTAGGCGAGCATGGAGAGAGAGGCCGATAGCCGCTGCCTTCGAGCCTAGTGTTCTCAGGACTAACTCCGCCGGCAGAGCTTTGGTGCGAAGAAGAGCCAAAACCTGGAGTGAGAGGCTGGACAGCCTGTCCAAGGTCAAGAAGGCCAGAGAAGATCAGGAATCTAGCCTGGCTCCTATGAAATCTAATGCTTGCACAGGATGAAGAAAGGACTTTGGTATGTTGACTGAGATGCCCAAGCTGTCGGCAAGAGACAGCACATAGTCTCTCGCGGTACAAAGTTGATGCCTTTTGGTTGCTGTGAGGAGCCAGTCGTCTAGGTACGGAAAGACCCTTATGCCCTGAAGCCTCAGGTGGGCCGCAACCACTGCCAACACTTTGGTGAACACCCTGGGGGCTGAGGTGAGTCCGAACGGAAGGACCCTGAACTGGTAATGACTGGCCCTAGCTGAAAGCAGAGGAACCTCCTGGACCATCTGTCCATTAGAATGTGGTAGTACATGTCCTTGAGGTCTATAGAGCACATCCAGTCATTCTCCTGCATTAAGGGGAGAATAGATTGTAGAGTGACCATCCGGAATTTTTCTTTGGGGACAAACATGTTCAGGGCGGACAAGTCTAGAATGGGCCTGTGGTCCCCCATCTTTTTTGGCACTAAAGAAAACCTTGAGTAGTAGCCCGATCCGGATTGGTCTGGGGGGACCCGCTGGATGGCTCTTTTTTCTAAGAAATTTGAAATCTCTACTGTCGCCGCCTCTCTTTGATTGGGTGGGACACCGGGGAGGTGACCACCTGAGGGAGGACGAAAAAGGAAGGGAATTTTGTAGCCTCTGGATATAATTCGGAGCACCCATTGATCGTTCGTGATGGACTTCCACATTGACAGGTGCTTCTTTAAACGCCCCCCGACTGTCTCCAGAGCTGGATAGACGGGTAAGCCCTCAGGGCTGCTGCGCGGGTCTCTCAGAGAAAGGCTCCCTAGACCTGAAGTTACGTGGTCCCCCTCTGCCTCTGGGCCGGCGTCCTCCCTGCCTTCCTCTGCCTCTGGAGGGTGCGGTGTCCAAAGCTGGATAGGATTGCTGAGACTTGCAGAACCACAGCTTCTTTTGCCCCCTCTGATTCCTTGAGAAGGAACGTTGGGGGCTCGAGAAGCGGACTTCGATGGCAGACAGCGTCTTCCCGTCCTTCTCGCTTTGGACTAGTGTATCGCGTATGGTCTTGCCAAAAAGCGAAGAGCCGTCAAAGGGTGCATTCGCGAAGGACGCCTTGAAAGGTTCCGCGAAATTACAAAGATGGAGCCAGGCATGACGTCTCAAGACAACACCTGCTCCGCTGGCCCTTGCGGCTCCCTCCATAGCATAAGACAGTAGCCGCATGGACGTATTTGAAATGGACTTGAGAGTGGCCATACATGTCGAGAACACGGTTTTGTCCTCGACCGACATGGACTCAGGTGGAGCTGCAGTGTATTCCTTGATCAAATCCCGTTGCAGCCTGATGATATGCACCATATAATTCAGTGCCCTCACGGAGAAGGTTGCTGAAGCAAAGGTCCGCTTCCCTATATGGTCCAGCACCTGGGACTCTTTGTCCGGCGGGTGGACCGTGAAGCTCTCCTGGGAGAGTTCTCTCTAGTGGCAGCAGCCACCAACATGGCATCAATTGGAGACCCTTTGGCCCAAGCCTGCCTGTCTGAAGGGGGACTAAGGATTTTATCCGGTCGGCGTGGGATAGGCTCCACGGTGTCGGGTTCCTGCCAAGCCCTGGTAGTCAGGAGATCTACCAGGGGATCTGCCGGTGGGGACACCCAGGAGGTAGATGGGATGCTTCAAATGCCTCCAGAAAAAACGGACTCATCCGAGGGAGGTTTTTGGGCAGACCCCCCCCCCCAATACGCAACATTTCCATGATGTCTCCAAAGGAGACATCCTCAGGGGGTGACCTTGGGGAACCTTCCCTTTCCTCTAAGTCCATATCTGTGGTGACAGACTCAGGGGAGTCCATGTGCCTCCTTTTACATGTCCGTTTACGAGGCACCTCCTCTGTGAGACTATCAGAAGAGGGCTCATCAACAGCCTCTTGTTCCTCTGAGGGAACCAACTGGAGGGTCTGAGCAGGCTGTCCCGATGGAAGGATGATGGAAGTTAGACCTGTATGCAGTGGGGGAGCAGAGGGATCCAAAGCCCGAGTCGGGGACCTGGAAGACCTCGACAGTACCCTCTCCACTACCTCGAATACCGAGGGAGAACTACTCTCTTCCGGCCCCGAGAGCAGTCTCCTCGGCTCCGAGATAGGGATCGGGGTCAGAGCCGAAGCCATTGGATCCGAAAGCGAGGTGCTCTCCAACATAGGTAGCACCGAAGATGCACCCGCTCCCACAGATCCGAAGCCTGGTCCACGGCCCCAAGAGCTCAGATCCGAGATACTCAAGGGTATGGTCGGCGTCAAGAAGGCTTGGGCCACCGGCGCCGACAAAACCCCGGCTCCGAAAGGGCCTGGATCCGAAGACTCCAAAATCCAGATCCAGGTTGAAGAAGGAGAAATCGGGGCAAATATTGAAGCTGCACTCCCCCCTGTGGAGGGGGGGGGCAGGAGCATCCCCATCTGCATTTGGGTCTGCAAAAACCGACGCATCATCCTATCCATATCGGCGTTGGAGAGAGACCTAGTAGATCGAGAGGAGGTCATAGAGGTGGGCCTGGAGGGCCGCCTCGATGATCTCGAGGGTGATAGGAGCTCCTCCTCCGGCTCCGGTGAGAAGGAAGGAGATCGGAGCCGAGAAGGAGAAGGTCCGGACACCCTCGGAGGTGATCTAACAATTTTTGAAGGCGGAGCCGAGGGATGAGGCTCGGCTCGCCTCTTGTGTCTGTGCTTCTCCCTGTGCTTATCCCTAGAAGGAGAAGACTGAACTTCCTTCGTACTCAAGGCAATAGTGGGAGGTAGAGTCCCAGCCTGAGTCGAGGGAATCAGGGGTGCCGAAGCTACCTGGGCAGCCTGCACCTTGGAGGGAGAGGAGGAAGAGGCCTCCTCCAGGGGAAGCAATCCCGCCAGAATAAGCCTGTTCCTCCTGTCCCTCACAGCCTGGGGGTTGAAGGCTGCGCAAACCTGGCAGTCTGAAGACAAATTTGCAACCCCCAGGCATATAACGCACTGAGTGTGGCCATCAGCTGGGGAAAGCTTATGGCCACACCCAGTGCACTTTGAAAAAAATAGCTTTATGGCCTTTGGCCATTTTCCTGACACACACACTCACACGCCCAAACACCTAGGGGAAGGGTTAACTGAATAAAAACTCAATCCTGAAAAACAAAAAAGAGCAGAGAAACACTCTCAATACTCTCCTTTTTAACTTTTAAAGTTTTAAGAAAATCTCTTGAAAAAAAATATTCACTTCCCTGTCTAAGCTCAGGAGCTCTTCTCAAGATGCTTGTTATTCAAGCTGCGGCAAAAACAATCTGAGGTAGTGTGGTGGTGACAGGGGATTGTGGGTAGAGGGGAGGAGCTAGGAGCTCGGATCTTGAAGCTTGGAAAGCTGCCGGTCGGATCCGAGGTTGGATCCAAGACCCACAGGTTGCAGAACAAATGAAGTAAATACTTCAGATCACTAGATTCAAGGATCTGAACTTTGCTTGCCACATAAATAGAACATACTGGTGAGAATGATATGTGTCTCAAAGGATCCTCCCCATGCACGTGAAGCAGAGTCCATCATTAACCCTATTATAGTGTAATCTTGACCATTAGATGAGAAATTGAAAATTCACCTCCCCCACCACCCCACATCTGGCCCTCATATCACTGATGGAGGGTGTCAGTAAATATTCTCCTAACTAACATACCCCCACCACCCACCCACACACACACACACACACACACACACACACACACACACACACACACACACTTGGGGACACAAGTGGGTTCAGTTGCATGGCTAGACTTATAAAACCCCTGGTGGTCATTAGCATAGCATATGCTTATGAACCTATGAAGTGACCAAACTGTGTTTCAAATACTATGATGGGAATGTGTACTTCATGTGTGTAGTGGTATGTCCAATCAGCATACATGTTTTTGAATAGTAATTATGATATATTGTATAATATTTGTTTAGAGATACTGCAATGCAAAGATCTTAGTTACTGTTTTAATGCTGGATGTGCAATATTTGCAGATAATGGAACAAAAATTGCTGTGCTTATGTTAAGAAGTGGATGGTGTGATGTATTTGAGGTCATATTCTGTGTCACTTCTAGCCTACAACAGGTATTCAGTTAAAGTCGCAAAGAAAAATTAAATGAGTACCTTGACTCTATCATCATGGCAGAAAAAGGCATGAAGATGAAACTCATGTCGCATACACTAACTTTATGGGTTTCATAAAGAGGTACTAAACTTTTTACATTACATACCACCTGTTTCATGAATTAATTTTGCAATATTTTATATAAATTAATACTATCTATACCATGACTTGGATTGGACTTACGTGGATAGGAGGAAGCTTCTCTGTTCACCAGTGAGAGTGGGGAGCTTTGAACAGCCTATCTGTCCCTGGAGGAGTGGTCTCAGCCCTGAAACTAGCAGCTTATTGGCCGTTTTGGGTCAATTCCTATCTCTTTCAGTTTCCCTGCTTTAAAACCCGCATTTGCACGGTTTTGCATGATTTTGCACATATCGCAGCATCGGGCAGCGCTGCTTAAACGGGTTTAAACTATTCCCGGCTCCACAAAGTCTGCTCTTCACTTTTTCCCTTAGAACTGTTCTAAATCTCAAAGTAAGCACTCTATTTTCAGTCTAAAGCCCTGCAGTTGCTCGTATAAGTAATCTTATAAGTAAGCACTAATAAACTAAAGCACTACACCCTCTTATACTCCCTTTAAGTACTTGGCTCCCTGTTGGTCCTTTTTGATCAGTCAAAAAGTAGTTCCTTATACTATTCTGGCATGTCCAAAAGTCAGTTTTGGGTTTACTCTCCAGTCCAGCTGGTGAATCTGGGAATCTTGAGGCAATGTTACAACTGCCTTATGTACACAGACCACCCTCTCCTCCTCCCAACAAGCTCAAATATATGTGAGAGATGCAACTATATAGCCAAACTGGAGGCTGAGCACTCTCAACCCAGTACTGGCGCAGTCAGTCAGGAGGAGAAGGTAACCACACACACCACAAATCCAGTCTCACATAGACCTATCGCAACAGCAAATCAAACACATAAACACACAAAAACATACTCAGAGGCTCTAAATAAAAATCTGCCCAAGCAGCAGAGACCTCCAAAGCAGACATCCAAGCAACCACTACCCCACAACAATACCCACGTATCACATAGTTCACAAAGTCAGTGTGCTACACAGTCACAGCCCTTAAGGCTAAACAACACACTTAATACACTTGTAATAGGTGACTGTATTGTCAGACACACTGACGTCCCACTCACCAGGCTGAACAAGGAGAATGTCACTGTAAGCTGCCTGTCGGGTGCCAGGATCCGCCACATAACACAAGCACTCAGGTCACTCCAAAGCAAGTACAAATATGACTCCGTCATTGTCCATGCTGGTGTGAATGACCTGAGATGTACCTCCCTGGACTACATGAAAAGAGACACAGGAGCTCTCTGATCATGTAGCCCAGGCCGGTATGACCCTGACCTTGAGTAGCATCTTACCCTCACCAAGAATGATGCCACAGTATAAAGACAAAATGATCAATTTTAACAATTGGCTAAAGTATTGGTGTCATTCAAAGGGGATCCAGTGTCTGTCAGCCTGGGATGACATGCTCAACAAGCCACATTGCTTCACTAGGGACGGCTTGCATCTGTCACCCCTGGGCTTTCGAATATTGGCTAAGGCTCTTGCCACCCCCATAGTGTCTTTTTTTAGGCAAGGCTCAAAAGACAAACCCACCTCCATAGACAACACAAGGAAAAAGAAACTAAGGGTAATGCTGCTCAACATCAGAAGTCTAAACCTCAAGATGCACGCACTCGAAGCTCTCCTCAGTATGGAGAATATCGATATATCTGTGCAGTAACAGAAACTTGGTTCAAGGCTCCCGAGAGCACCCCAGCACTACCAGGTTATACCTCATAACATGCTTTTCGGCCCAAAACTCGGACTGAATCACAAAAGGAGGGGGAGTATCCATATTCATCAAAGATACCCACACCTCCAGGTTAGTGGCACTGCACGAAGCATCAGAGACCATCCATGTGCAACTAACAATGGGCAAAACTGCCTTTCAGTTTGTAGCCTGCTACAGACCACCCTCCCAAACTCAGGAACCCCACTCAGCTTTCCTGAGAACACTGGAGAATATGAAGGTCTCTCCAAACACCATCATATTGGATGACTTCAACTACCCAAACATAGACTGGGAGCACTACTCAAGCCCCAACACCCTCGCCCAATGGTTCATAGAATTTATAAACTCAAATGCTATGGAACAACTAGTCACCATTCCCACAAGAGGGGAAAACATATTGGACCTGATCATCACCAACATGGGGACTCTATGTTCCATACCAGAGGTATACCCCTCATTGGTAAGATCTGACCGTAAATTAATCTCACTAGACATCCATATCCCATCCCCACCCCCAGCCAAGGAAACCACGGTGAAGAACTTCTCAAAAGCAAACTTCACACTTCTCAAAACCAAGGTGGAATCCTTCAAAACCCCCGGGCCAGTGGAAAATATGGTCCAAACTGCAGAATCCTTTACAAACACATTCTATGGACACCTACAGGAATGCATGGATCGTGCTATCCCAAATAAAACCAAGACTCCAAAGGCAGGAGACCTGTCTGGTGGACCCCAGCCATAAATAAGCTATAAAACAGAAGGAGGAAGCTACTACATGATAGAGCAAAATCCCAAAAAGGGAAGGCATCTCTGATCAGTACTAGCAAGAAACTACGATCCCTCATAAAATCATCTAAGGCCAGCTTCGAAAGAAAAATTGCACAAGATGCTAAAGATAATCACAAGGCCTTCTTTAGTTATGTCAGGAACCTGGGTGGTGACTCCCAGATATGCTCTGAGTTAGTGCAAAATGACAAAAAATACACTGAACCCACAGACATTGCCAACATCCTGGCAGACAGGTTCAGTGCAAACTTCTTTCCCCCTCCCCCCCCCCAAAAGAGCAAATGTCTATCCCAACAGAGTGTACCCTCCCTGACATCACAGATGCACAGGTGAGAGCTGCCCTCTCCAAAGCAAAAAACCCAGCATCAATGGGACCGGACGGTGTCCCGGGCTGTGTCTTACATGAGCTCCAAGAAGAACTGAACCATCACATAAAGTCACTGTTCAATCTCAGCCTTACTACAGGATATGTACCCAAGGAATGGCGTAAAGCAACAGTGGTCCCACTCCACAAAGGTGGTGCCACAACGGACCCCAGAAACTATCACCCTATAAGCTTCACTAGCCTGGTCTGCAAAGCTATGGAGCGTATCATCATGGAACTCATAAACAAAGACATTGGGAACCTCCAAACAATGGATCCTACCCAATTCAGCTTTGTTAAGGGCAGATCTTGCCTCTTGAACCTGGTCGACTTCTTTGAAACAGTCACCAAGGCCATAGATGAAGGGAAGGTAGTCCACACAGCCTACCTGGACCTCGCAAAAGCATTTGACACAATACCCCACTTGGGCATCATAAATAAGTTCACCAGCTTAAATATCAACCCCTATGTCACAAGATGGGTTGCAAACTTCCTCAGAGATAGAACCCACATGGTCAGAATTGCAGGTGCCATGTCAGACTCTAAACCAGTTACAAGTGGCGTCCCACAAGGCTCAGTCCTGGGACCTCTCTTGTTCGGTATATATTTCACTGAGGTACAGGCTAACACAGGAGGACTATGGCTGACCAAGTTCGCAGATGACTGCAAATTGGGTGCCATAATCGACTCGCTGACTGACACAAGCATCCTCCAAAAAGGTCTCACAGAGAAGGATAACTGGTGCCAGAGCCATGGCCTAAAGCTAAATGCCAAAAAGTGCATAGTCATCCCCTTTGGGAAAAACAAAGTGCCCACAAATTACCACATAGGTGGTAATCCATTAAGTATGGAAGAAGTAATTAGGGATTTGGGGACCCAAGTAGATAGCAATCTCTCCTTTGACAATCACGTTGCCAAAGTGGTTAGAAAGACCTTCTATATAGCCCACCTTATCATGAAAGGGTTCACATTTAGATCAAGAGAGGTCATTGTGCCCCTCTACTCATCACTCAAGCCCATAATTGAATACAATGCCCCATTTGGGATGTACCTTACCCGACATCTGCAGCAACTGGAAAGACCCTAAAAGTACCTCATCAAGAGGATCAAGGGACTCAAACAGATGCCCGACGCAGTTAGGCTAAAGAAACTCCAGCTCTACTCAGTTGCTTACCACCTACTCAGAGGCGATCTGTGCCTGACGTATAAAGCCATGTCCAAACCAGAATTAATGGACATGCTCCACCTCAGGAAATCCAAATCCCTTAGAGCTACACGCTCCAGGGACTTAAACCTCAGCACAGAAATAAATATGACATGCTGGAGGGACAGATTTATATCCCAGAGACTCCCCTCACTCTGGAACAAAATCCCAATCCATGTTAGGCAGAGCCCCTCAATGACCCTCTTCAACAGAAATCTTGACGAGTGGATGGGAGATCATAGGTTTACCCCTGGGATCTCTTCTGTGTCCCTACTAGACAGAGGCACAGTAAACTAACCTTAAAAAGGGCTATCTTCTGTGAACTACTATACAGAGGCACACTCAACTAATCTAAAAGGGTGCTGAAAGCCAAACACACTCTGGCTAGGCATATAAATGCCTTAGGGCAGATAGCCTAGTATCAACCTATGAATCTATGACTGTATGTTGCGTGACACATGGATATATATTGTTACACTGACTTTCTGTAACCTTGAACTGCGTATGATTAAACCCACGTTATGGAATGTCAAAAACTTGAAAAATACAAAAAACTGTGACTCCCCCCACATTAATCAAACACCCAAATTCTCCAATGATTCCATAGAGAAGAAAAGTAGTGATGACAATAACTTTTTAATCCAAAAATAATGATTAAAAAATACAAAAAAACACAATGGCTAATTAAAGCAACTTTAAAATGTTTGCAATAATTTGTAAAGTCCTAGCATATTTTGAAATATGCCATCATCCTAAAAATACAGTTCTTCGAACAGATATAGCTGGGCGAGTCACTTTAGCAGGTAATATATACGGTCAGTCCCTGGTAAGTTCTGATGAAAGTTGTTGTTGTATCTTTTGGCTTTTCCCAGTTAGGGGTTGCCACAGTGGAACTCCATTCCGCTAATGATTGGCAGTAGATTTTTACGTACTGAGTTGCCAGCCCTAATGTACAACCTTCAACAAAGGTACGCCCATTCACGCATGTCTCCACACAGAAGACGCTTTAGCTGAGAATCGAGCAGGAGTTCTGATGAAAGTAATCTGCAAATATTTCTCTTTCACAATCTTAAAATTACTGATATACATCCCTTAACCAGTAACTATCCTCTCCTGAGATTCTCCTGTGCCATCTTGTAGCAATTGCTATGACCGGTCACCTTTCTGGAATTAAGTCAAACCTGTTTTGTAGAAATCCCTCCTTTTTTATCCTAAGTAAATTAACTCCTCTTGTTTTAACAACATAGAATCTAGGAGTTGCAGTTGTTTCCACTAAGACAACTTCTTGTTGCTCTGAATGTTTTGCTATTAGATGTTGCATTCTCACTATTTCCTCAGGAGTAAAAAAAAGTTAAACTTCTCAACATTTTGTCTAAAGAGACCTATCTTTTTCTAAACTTCTTGGCAAACTTTGTTTTTATCTGGTATAGCCTCAGGCTGAAGCAGCACTAAAGGCACTAAGCAACTCCATTTCAAGTCCTCTTCCGATTAACAGTTGTGAACAAGAGAGCCCAATAAGTCGTAACAGAGTGTTTCGGCACTCATCTAAATAAATAGCAGTCTTACTTGGTACTAGTAACACACTACAGGAAAGCAAGACTGCTATGCACTATTGTATCACTAGTAAAACACTTCCTCATGACATTCTTAGCAATTTGAAGGCACCTTCTACTTATCTGTCGGCTGAGGATATCTCAGGTTGCTGTTACTGTGAAAACATATGAAACTCTTGAACAAAACAATCTGAAGTAAGTACGCTCAGAATTCTTTGCCTGAAAATTATTACCTTGAGTAGCATAATGACAGAATTAAATTTGGGTACTTTGAACAGTAATCCACAGGAGTTCAATAATATCAGTCTTTAAACTGTAACTAGTCAGCAGCAAGTTTTCATCACCACCTTTCTGGAATTTCATATTATATTATCTCTTCTGTGAAGCATATTACACACTGGACAATTCTTTGCCATCATTTCAGTCTGATGAGACATTCTTAGGCAAACATAATAGCTCATGCTCTTTTTTTTTTTTTTTTTTGTGCTTCACAATTTCAAGACATGCTTTGTGGATTTCCTCCAACACTTTTGACTCAAAACAGATTTGGCAGAATTATTCTGTTTGATTTGAACAAAGAACCTTGTATACAGTTTCAGCACAGTATATATACCTGCATCTGTAATTGTACTTCCTTCTTTTCCATTGGACTCCTAACATTACCAAGTCTCTCTACAACTGCATTTCTGTATCATATCTGTATATTGCATAAACTGCTGAAACCGCTCCTCGGATATTGGTAAGAAGACAATTACTGACATTGCTTCTATGTCTTGATTTAGCAAGTCTTCATTTCTTTCAGATAACCTCTCCTCGCTGTCTCTGCAATATGTTTAACTCTTCCTAGCTTGTACCAAATGTTGAGCCATATTTTTGTAAATTAAACCTGACCATTCTATGACAGGTAAACGTGTCTCTGCATAGACTTGCCTCCAGCATACATACTCTTAGAACTTTTCACAGCTGTCCACAACAACAAAAAAAATTTTGTTTAATCTAAATACCTATCATTTGTGCCATAATCAATGCTCTGGAACTATTAGAAATTGCCTGCCCTTACTGCAGCTACACAATTATTTCAGATTGACTTTCTTGCACTTGAAACATAATTGTCTTTGTCACATAATATAAAAAGCTAATAATTCTCTTACAAGGTTCCTTCTTGTGAAATGTTTCTCTTGTACCCGCTCCCAGTGCCTCTGTAGGTCTTTCTAAAACAAGTTTTTCAATGACACAGACACTTTTGATATGTTTGTAATAAACTTGGATAAAGAACCATGTCCAGAAATTTTAGCAATGCTTGTTTGTCTGATGGTCTTTCTTTGTAGACTACTGCTTTTACTTTCTATGGTTCAAGTTATATGTCGTTATTCATTATGACATGTCCCATATATCTGATACCACTCTCACATATCTTTTATTTTATTTATTTTATTTTACATTTGGTGACCGGGCTAGTCCAACTGGATACATGTCCATTTTCAGTAGAGGCCCGGGGAGAAAAGCTCCAGAGAAAAAAACTTACAAAAATTTAAAATGTAACATAAATGATTACAAAAGGCATCGAAAGACAGTAATACAAAATTGAGTAAAAAGAAAGTTTACATAAAAAATAGAAGAAAAAAAAATTGACTTAAATATTACATATAAAATAGAAAATTTGACAAATAGACAAATAAGGAAAATAGTAGTCGAGACTCCGAGACATTAGTATTTAAGTAAATATAGGTTAATATATAGAGTGTAGTATATAGAGGGGACTCCGAGACATTAGTATTTAAGTAAATATAGGTTAATATATAGAGTGTAGTATATAGAGGGGACTCAGAGACATTAGTATTTAAGTTAATATAGGTTAATATATAGAGTGTAGTATATAGAGGGGACTCAGACATTAGTATTTAAGTAAATATAGGTTAATATATAGAGTGTAGTATATAGAGGGGACTCCGAGACATTAGTATTTAAGTAAATATAGGTTAATATATAGAGTGTAGCATATAGAGGGGACTCCGAGACATTAGTATTTAAGTAAATATAGGTTAATATATAGAGTGTAGTATATAGAGGGGACTCAGAGACATTAGTATTTAAGTAAATATAGGTTAATATATAGAGTGTAGTATATAGAGGGTTTATTGGTAGGAATATAGTGGTTTTGGAGTGGAACAGTTAGTTAAGGATAACAGTTAGTCAGGGTTGGTACAAGAGCATAACCAGTGGTTATTGAGAAAAAGTTTTACATTAGTTTTAAAGAGTGGGAGAGAAGTCTAAGATGTAAGATCATGTGGTAGTTGATTCCATACTCTACCAACGTAATTAGAGAATAAGGAGTCACCTGCTAAGTTTCTTGATAAGGTAGTATTAATCAACATTTTATCTTACATTTTCATTGTGCAGTTTGAGATTATTTTGTCAACGTTTTTCCTGCAATTTGTCAGCATTTCATCATGTTTAAGTTTGGTTTCACACATAACAGTATATTTTCAAAAATGTTCACAACACCCTGCAATCCCTCGGTAATGAATAATGCAATAGCTCTCTGTAACACCTTGGGTAATACATTATACCATTCTCAACAATCCATATCTTCTGAACTGTTCACAACTTTGAACTTTCTAGATCAAATTTTATTTACCAGAAGCCTTGGTTAGCATCAAGCACTGAGAAATATTTAGTTCTTGCATCCTGAACACAACTGCTTCAATAGTTTTAAGTGGATAATGCTCCATTTAGATCTTGTGGATCTATGCATATTTTATTCTTGATTGATTATAGTAACCATGATGCTTATCCACAGAGTACATGCATACATACAAATGTTTCAAGCACAGGCATTAAAGCCCTTCTAGCTTGCCAATATGTCAAAAAAGAAGTTATGTACCTACCATAACATTCCATGTTAGTTGTCTTCTTCTCGCCTTCTTTCTTGCTGGTTGGGTTCGGAGACGATCCTCGGCTCCGATTTGGCCATCTTCAAAAGCCCGAGAGCTGTTTACTGGCTCAAGGCCACCCTATATCCCATGATGCCTGGCGCTAGATACCCAGATCTCATTTGGTAAGTCTAACTGCAGACATAATAAGAAAATAATTCTATCCTAGAATGCATAAATCCTACCAGAGAGACTACTAGGCAGAAAGGAATAGGCAGAGAAGACTCAGCCAGTGAAAAACCATAAGGAACTCTTCTCGGTCCACTAGGATAGGGGGGATGGAGGGTGAGACGCAAGAAAGAAGGCGAGAAGACAACTAACATGGAACGTTATTGTAGGTACATAACTTCTTTATGTTAAGTTGTCTATCTCGCCTTCATTCTTGCTGGTTGGGATAGCGTCCCTAGCACCTAAAATCCTGGGTGGCTCATCGGAACAAACTCTTCAGAACAGTGGAACAAAAATCAGCTCTGCTCCTGGAAACCACATCCAACTTATAATGCAAAATGAAAGTATGTGGGTTGGCCCACGTAGCCGCAGCACAAATAGATTCCATGGGCAACCTCGCCTGAAAGGTCATAGAAGTGGCTAAAGCTGTGGTGGAGTGACCTTTTGGTTTAACTGGCAATTCTTTATTCCTCAGTTGATAGATAAATGTGATGATAGTAGTCAACCACCTGGATAAGGTTACTTTGGAGACTGGAAGACCTTGTTTACCCTCAGCATAAGACAGGAAAAGTTGGTCCGATTTTCTGATGTCCTTAGTTCTATGCAAATAAAAGCGTAGTTGCCTGTGAACATCTAACTGATGCAATTTATATTCCGCAATGTTGAAGTGGTTAGGAAAAAACACTGGAAGGTCTATGGACTGATTCAAGTTATTCTCTGAAGAGACCTTAGGAAGGAAGGAAGGATTAGTCCTGAGAGCAACCCTGTCATTGTGGAACACTAGGTACGGAGGACGGATACAAAGAGCTTGAAGTTCTGAAACTCTTCTGGCTGAAGTAATAGCTACCAGAAAAAGGGTTTTCCAAGATAAAAACTTCAAGGAACAAGAGGCTGCAGGTTCAAAAGGGGGCAAAATTAGAGAAGCTAAAATCAAATTTAGATCCAACAGAGGTGGAGGATCTCTCACTGGGGGCCTGAGCAGAGTGGTCCCTTTGAGAAAGGCTTTACATAGCTTATGACACATGATATTATTTTCCGACAGGCCAATGTGAAAATTTGAAATTGCAGCTAAATGAACTCTAATTGTAGCAGAAGCGGACCCAGCATGAAAGAGTTCCGCAAGAAATTCCAAAATGTGATGTACAGGGGCTGAAAAGGGTCTATACTCTTAGCCTCTGCCCAGGAAGAAAAACGTTTCCACTTACTAGCGTAAGTTTTTCTAGTCGTAGACTTGTGCGATGATGAGGGGGAGATATCTGGAAGCCTGGCTAAAGTTGGAAGTGGAGCAGCCAAGCAGTGAGCTGGAGAGATTGTAGGGATTGGTGCAGCCCGCCCGATTGATGGATCAGAAGGTCTGGAACTAGGTCCAGAGTCCAAGGCTGCTCGAGAAGATGAAGATGCAGGAATGGGAACCATATTTGTCGAGGCCAGTAAGGAGCAATGAGGATCATTTTACAGCCCAATACGGTAGCTTTCTGTATTAGCTTTGGGATTAGGGGAAATGGAGGGAATGCATAAAGAAGTCCCTGGGGGCAATCATGGACTAGAGCATCTCTGGGGGAATGTCCGTGAAGTGGAAGGAGAGAGAATAAATTGTTGCACTTGCTGTTGAAAGGAGTTGCAAAAAGGTCGCAGCAAGGTTGGCCCCATTTGCGGAAGATTTGGTCCGCAACTACCTGATTCAGAGACCACTCGTGAGGCATGAGAATTGCTCTGCTCAGCCTGTCTGCTATGACGTTGGACCTCCTAGGGATGTGCGTTGCGATCAGAAACCGTTGGGAAGAGATCGCCCACTGCCAGAGTCTGAGTGCTTCTCGGCATAGGGGGTAGGACCTGGTTCCGCCCTGCTTGTTGATGTACCACACTACTGACATATTGTCCGTTTGAATTGCAATGGTCCCAGTAGGAAGAGAGTCCTGAAGAGCTTGAACACTAAGAGCATGGCCCTCATCTCCAAGACGTTTATATGCAGATGGTACTCGTGAGGTTGCCAGGTGCCTTGGACTGTTCTGCTCTGATAATGCCCCCCCCCACCCGATCAGGGAGGCATCTGTGGTCACCATAGCAACTGGAGGGGGGAGTACAAATGGTCTGCCCTGGGGCACTGATGTGGAGACCATCCACCACGCAAGGTGCTTTTTGCATGCTTCTGTGATCATAATCATGTGAGACATGGGAAGCTGCTGGAAGGACCATTGGGTGAAAAGAAGCCACTGGAGAATCCTCATGTGAAAACGAGCTAGAGAAATGAGTATGATCGCTGCTGCCATGAGACCCAGAGTTTGGAGGACAAACTTGGCTTGAATTCTTTTGCATGCTAATAAAACCTTCACATGTTGGTGAATCGCTAATACCCTGTCTGGTGGAAGGCTCGCTGACATGTCTTTTGTATTTAAATTTGCGCCTATAAAGGTGATAGACTGACAGGGCGACAATGCAGACTTTTCGAAATTTATTGTGATACCTACTCTGGAACAAGTCTCGATAGTGTAGTCTCTGGCTCGCAGAAGGTGATGCCTGGTGGTTGCAGTGAGGAGCCAGTCGTCTAGATATGGAAACACCTGGAATCCTTGCCATCTCAGGTAAGCAGTAACTACTGCCATACATTTGGTGAACACCCTGGGGGCTGCGGTGAGAGCAAAGGACAGAGCTCTGAACTGATAATGGCTGGCTCCCAGCCGGAAGCGAAGGAATCTTCTGGAGCGTCTGTCCATTTTGATGTGGTAGTATGCATCCTGAAGATCTATAGAGCACATCCAATTGTCCTGACTCAGAAAGAGTAAAATGGACTGTAGCATGACCATCCAAAACTTCGTTCTTTGTACAGACCTGGTCAGTCTGCTGAGATCCAGAATGGGTCTTCAGTCCCCTGTCTTTTTTGGTACCAAAAAGAACCTTGAATAAATTCCGGATCCTTGCTGGTCTGCTGGGACTGGCTGGATGGCCCTTTTTCTTAGCAGTTTTGAAACTTCTTGAACTGTTTGATCCCTTAGATTGGGTGGAACATCTGGAAGGGACTTGTTTAACCATAAGGGGGTGCATACAAAGGGAATTCTTTGGCCTCCGGATATAACAGACTGTACCCATATGTCTTGTGTTATGTCTTGCCAGGCTCTTGGGTACAGCGATAATCTTCCCCCGACTGCCTCCAGAGGTGGGCAGCCAGGCAACCCTTCAGGGATGCTGGAAGGGCTTCTCAGAGAAGGATTCTCTGCTGCCCTGGTTTTGCGGACCCCCTCTGCCACGAGGGCGGCATCTATTATTGTTCCCTCCTCTGCCCCTGGATGGGAACTCACCACGTGTGTCAGGCAAGGCTCCCTGGAATTTCCAGAACCACATCTTTCCAGTCTTCTGACCCTTGGGATATGGTCTGAAAGGAGTGGAAAAATGGACTCCCATGGCAGAGAGAGTCTTGCCTTCCTGCTCACACCTGGTAAGGGTGTCCTTCACCTGTGATCCAAAAAGAGAGGAACCATCAAAGGGGGTGTTGGTGAAAGATGCTCTGAAAGGTTCCGCAAAGTTACATAGCCGCATCCAAGCATGCCTCCTTAGGGCAACGCCTGTGCCTGCGGCTCTACTAGCACCACCGGCTGCATAAGAAATGAGCCTCATGGAGGAGTTCACCACTGAATTAAGAGTCGCCAGCTGGGAGGCTGCCTTAGCCTGGGCCCCCTCAGCTGATGGATCTTGGAGGGTATCTCCAAGCTCTTTAAGGAGATCCCTTTGAAGATGGGTAAAGTGGCACAAATAATTCAGAGACCTCAAGGAAAAGGTCGCTGAAGAGGACATCCACTTCCCATATCTGTCCATCGTCCTGGACTCCTTGTTAGGGGGATGGACAGATGAAGAAGTTTCTGCCAACTCCTTCTTTGTGGCCGCCGCTACCACCATGGCATCAACGGGGACACCTTTGGTCAAAAACTGTTTGTCCTGTGGTGCAGTTATGAATTTAGTGGGTCTTCTGGGGGTCGGTTCCACTGTGTCTGGAGCTGACCATGCCTTCCGAGCCACCACAGACATCAGTGGGTTGAAAGGCGGAGACACCCAGGAGGTGGAAGGTCGGGATCCAAAGGCATCCAAGAATACCAACTCATCCTCAGAAGGGCTTAGGGCAGTCAAGTTCCCCCTCTGCCTAAGCATCTCAAAGATGTCTGAGAAGGAGACATCTTCAGAGGGGGATCTCGGGGACCCTTCCGAATCCTCTAAGTCAGTATATGATGTGACAGACTCAGGGGAGTCAACATGCTTCCTCTTGCATTTCCTGTTACAAGGTGGCTCCTCTGAATGATCAGGGGAGGGCTTGGAAGAGGAAGATACACCCTAGGGGGTGCCCTGGAGCGTTGCTTCCCCACGCTTGGGGTCTGGAGGAGGGGCAGAGGCAGACGCAGGCACCATAGTGGGAGGAGCTGATGGGGATGATTGTGGGGCTGACTCAGGGACCAGCACACTCCTCGTGACTTCGAAGGCATCCCTGCTTGGATGCCGAGAAAACTCCGGTTCCGAAGAGATCGGAATCTCTCTCCGCACCGAGGGGGATGGCTCCCAAGCTGATGTAGGAGCCGCACTCACCTGCGCTGAAGCTCTGAGGGGGAGAACGGGGTCAGACAAGGGTCCGATGCCACTTGCCCCCTCGGAGCTGACGAGGGAGATTCGGCGCCCAGACCCCTCCAAGGAAGTGATCGGAGCCGATGACGGAACCGAAGGAGAAGGTATCGGTGCTGACGGTTCCACGACTCGAACCCCAACAAACTCCGGCTCCGAGCTCAAGGGAGGAGTCAGAGGGGGAATAACTGCAGACATGGATGGAGCCGACACCTGATGAGGGGGGCTGGACAACATTTTGGCTAGGGCCTGCGATTTCAACAGCCTACTGACCACTCTCTCCATGTCGTGATCTGAAAGCCTTGAGGACTGAGAAGAGTGGGAGGATCGATGACTGTGCTCCAACTGGAGCAGAAGAGACCTCAGAGCCGAGCATATCAACTCCAAGGAGGGAGACCTAGATCTCTTTTGACTCCCCGACGGCTCCAAAGTTTGTGTCAGAACCGACTGGGAGGCAGGCACATTGGTTCCGTCCGGAACCGAGGCAGGAGGAATAGCTTCACCCAACGACAGCTCCGAACTGGGAGCCGAAGATTTAGGTGGCTTGGAGGACTTCACAGGCTGAGCCTTAGCTGGTGAATCCTGGGGCTTAAGTAAACCCAGTAGGATTAACTTATTTTTACACTCCTACAGGACTCTTGGGCTGAAAGCATGGCAAACCGAACAAGAGTCCTGCAGGTGCACAGAGCCCAGACAATAGACACAAGAAGTGTGACCATCTGTCAGAGACATCTTCTGACAGCATGAGTCACACTTCTTGAATCCAGACACCTTGGTAGCCTTGGACATCCATGAAAAAAATGGAACACAAACAATACACTACAAATAGCAGGTAATAACTATCACACACACTAAGTTACTACACCCAAAAAACAGCAAAGAATTACAAACAATGTTCTATGCTACCAACACCAATTAAGTCTAACTAGGTAAACACTAAGTTCTTTTTTTTTTTTTTTTAAAAAGAGAAAAAGGTTAACCTCTAATTTAAATGGCTACCTAAGAGAAGAAAGTGAGGGGGGGGGACTCTCTAGCTAAAACGAGTTTCCTGAAGAGAAGTGGGAGGGATACAGGAAAGAAAATATATATACAATGAAGATATACTAAGAAAAGCTGTAACTACAGCAAGCAATCTACACTAAAAACCCTAAAGTTTTTATCAAAAATACAGATAATATAATGAAAAAATACGACCTGAGTCAGCAAGACAACTGCGCAGCTGAAGCAGCAAACGAGACCTGGGTATCTAGTGCCAGGTATCATGGGATATAGGGTGGCCTTGTGCCAGTAAACAGCTCTCAAGCTTTTGAAGATGGCCGAGTCGTAGCCGAGGATCGGCTCCTTACCCAACCAGCAAGAATGAAGGAGAGATAGACAACTTAACATCACTTGTTCCCATAATAAATGTTCAGGCTGTTCTTAAAAATATCTAAACTAGCACTTTAATGTAATTTGGGAGTCTGTTCCAAGCATCAGCTACTCTGTCAGAGAACCAAGTAGTACACTTCTCATTCCTATAGAATCTTCTACATATGTTATCTGATGATTCTCTAGTACTTTTTGATAACCCCAAACATTCCCAGAGGTAATTGTCCCTAAATGCCCTATATACCTGAATAAGATCTCCACTTAAATATCTCTAAGAGACACCATACAAGTTCAGACATTTTAGTCTTTCATAATAACTTAGATTTTCACATCCATGGATGCCCTTAGTACATTTCCGCTGTACTCTTTCCAGTTTATTCATGCTAGTTTTCCTATAGGGTTTCCATATTGTTATTTCATACTCAAGTTTGGGTCTAATGTAACTAACAAACAATGACTTCATTATGTTTGATTTCCTAGATGTTATAAATCTTTTTATACAACCTATAGTTCTGTATCATTAGCCAATTGATTAATATGATTAGAAAAACTCATAGCTGAATCTACCCATGTACCCAGGTCCTTAAATGAATCAACAGTTTCAATCACTGTGTGCTGTATTAAATTTTCACCTTTCAGTTTATGTCTCCCAAATCTCATATGCTTAGTTTTTGATGTATTTATCAACATATTATTCTCCTGTGCCCAAATGGTCAATTTAGTCAAATTATTTTGCAGACATGCCTTATCTGTAACACTTGTAATCAGTTTACCCAATTTCAGGTCATCAGCATACAGACTGTAGAACACCTCAGATGAAAATGTGAGGTCTGAAAGATACAATCTAAACAAGTAAGGGCCTAGTACAGAGCCCTGTGGGACACTTTGACTGTAATCAAGGATTTCACCTGTCCATTTGGTGTGTGATACTTGCCTTTTCCTTTTTTTTTTAAGCCAAGCAGCTATCCAGCTTATCAACATTACATCAATACCTAGTTGTATTAATTTATTGATCAGTGTTTTGTGCACGATCCTGTCAAATGCTGAAGTTAAATCTATACAAATCACATCACAGCACAATTTTTCATTCATAGCTGCTGTTATATTGTTATAGAACATCATGTTACAGGTGGTAATAGATCTATTTTCAACATATGCATGCTGATATATGGTTTCAAGTCCCAACCTATCCATTTCTGACAATAACTTATCCAGTATTACCTTCTCCATTATTTTTCCACAACATTAACATAGACTTAAGGGTCTATATGATTCTGGGTTTGTCCTACTCCCCTTTCCCTTAAAGACAGGTTTAATAAGTGCATGTCTCCAATCTTGAGGAATCTCCCCATATTTATATGACCTAGTGAATAGTAGATGTAATGGCAGTGTAAGTTCTTGCTTAAGTGTTCTCAGGTCATTGTTACTTATTCCGTCTCCTCCCTGCGCTTTGTTTGGATCCAGTTTTTACAGTTCTTTTTCAATATAATCTAATTTGATTCCAGTACCTGGGGTCACCTGGATGTCACTAGGACAACTTACCACCCCTTTGTGGAGCCAAACTGTTTTCCATAAGATTTTGTAAATATATCTCTAATCTGTTGTGTCTGAGAATAAATTTTAGAATCTGCACACAGTTTATCAATTTGTGTATCTGTAGGCTCTGTTTGTTTTGCTAGCCACTTAAATGTGTTCTATACATTTGAAATCGTTACAAATTCTTTGCTTATGCAAGAGCAAATGATGAAACCTCTGGATTTAACTTAATATCATACTGACAGAGAGAATGCATTACTGAATAGTCAATATATTAGTATAGCTTTTAAAAATATATTTTTTTCCTCCTGAAACTTTTCTTTCTTTTCTTCAGTCTTTAATCTGACTTTGTGCCTGTATTACTCATCATAATATTGCTGTTGCACATTGCTTTGACAGGTGTGCTTCAACCGCTCTGAGATAATGCAAATGATGTCATTCACGAATATGTAAATATCTGCCTTTATGAACATGCAAATCTTTGTCTGCACAACTGCACAGATGTTTTGTTTCATGAATGTGCAAAAGCTTGCCTTTAATGTCTGAATACCGTCTGCTAGCACTCCATGAATGAATTGATTATAAGCTCCAACTGTTGATAGGCAGCTCTTCCCGATACATTAGGTTAATGCAGCAAAGCAATTTGAAATAAAAGATTGTAAAGTCTACTTTTGTAAATACAGCATAACTCCTTTTACCCTCTTGGTGTTGTTAAATGGCCTGAATAAGTTAATAAAATAGTTTTAAGCCCATCTCCATACCTTGGAAACCCAAATAGTTCACAGCTTCATACGTCATAGGTATGTAATAGGTAATCAGTCTGCAGACCATTATAAGCCTACCAAAAAACTGACTGTATAGTTCCCTCTAGCCTCAAGAAGGGCATAACAAGATAGACTAGTGGAGAAATGGAGGCTACCCATCCAATTGTCTAGGTTTACCTTCAAGGTGGCAAGAATGCTACTCTGCTTGAGATGTAGCAGAAGTTTGTCTCAGAAGGGAGGGATACATTGGGATATGACTATCTCACCAATGTATGTCTTATTTAAAGATGGTAAGAAGAACTAGAGCAGGAGTAACAGTCATCCATAATGAGAAGTTATGTACCTACCATAACGTTCCATGTTAGTTGTCTTCTCTCGCCTTCTTTCTTGCTGGGTGGTTTCAGAGCCGATCCTCGGCTCCGACTCGGCCACTTACTAAAGCTCGAGAGCTAATTTTACCAGCAGGAGGCAACCCTATATCCCATGATGCAAGGCGATGACTACCCAGATCTCATTTGGTAGCTAAGGAAATTATGCAATATATTCCTCCAGCTGGAGAGGAGGAGGAAGAAGTAATAATAATAATAATCCCCCGAAAAAGATCAACCTGATCTAGTGACACTAGAAAGCTGATTAGTTGGAAAAATTGGATCAAAACTCTTAAGGGAAGAGGAACAATCTTCTCGGTCTGACCAGGCTAGGGGGATGGTGGGCAGGACGCAAAAAAGGCGGCGAGAGAAGACAAATAACATTGAACGTTATGGTAGGTACATAACTTCTCAATGTTAAGTTGTCAATCTCGCCTTCATTCTTGCTGGATGGGACTGCATCCCTAGCACCTATATCCTGGGTGGCTCAATGGAACAGACTCTTGAGAACGGTGGAACCAAAATGCACTCTGTCTCTGGAGGCCAAGTCTAATTTGTAATGTGAAACAAAGGTATGAGGAGAGGCCCATGTGGCTGCTGCACAAATAGTGTCTATTGGAAGTCTAGCCTGAAAAGCTGTAGATGTAGCTAGAGCTCTGGTAGAATGGGCTTTTGGCCTAGAAATCAACTCTTTACCTCTGAGCTGATAAATGCAAGTAATCACAGAAGACAGCCATCTAGATAGAGTTACCTTGGATACTGGAAGGCCTTTCCTGTTCTCTGCAAAGGATAAAAACAGTTGATCAGATTTCCTAAAATGTTTGGTTCTGTCCAGATAATATCTGAGTTGGCGGTGAACATCGAGATAATGTAGTTTTTGTTCCACTCTATTAGAATAATTTGGGAAAAAAACTGGAAGATCAATAGATTGATTTAAGTTCGTCTGCAATGCCACTTTGGGTAAGAAAGACGGATTAGTCCTTAGAGAAACTCTGTCTTTGTGGAAGATTAAGTAGGAAGGACGAATGCAGAGGGCATGAAGCTCAGATACTCTCCTGGCAGAAGTAATGACGACTAGAAAGAGTGTCTTCCAAGAAAGAAATTTCAATGAACAGGTAGCCGCAGGTTCGAAAGGGGGAAGAATCAAGGATGTTAAAATTAAATTTAGATCCCACTGTGGTGGGGGGTCTCTAATCGGAGGTTTAAGTAAAAATATACCTCTAAGGAATGCCTTGCAAAGTTTATGTGACATGATGTTGTGGTCCAACAAGCCTATATGAAAATTTGAAATGGCTGCCAGCTGAACTTTTACTGTGGAGGAAGAAGATCCTGAATGAAAAATCTTGGCTAGGAAGTCCAAGACCGAATGAATCGGAGGAGTAAAGGGATCTATATTTATAGCTTTTGCCCAGAAGGAGAAACATTGCCATTTACTAGTGTAAATCCTTCTGGTGGAAGATTTAAGGGAAGCTACTATGATATCCCGGATGGGATTAGAAATCATAGGAAGCCTGGCGAGGGATGGAAATGGAGCAACCAAGCAGTGAGGTTGAGAGAAGGTATGGATTGGTGCAGCTGCCCCGACTGGTGGGTCAGAAGATCTGGAACCGGGTCCAGATGCCATGGCTGTACCAAAAGATAACGATGTAGGAACGGAAACCATATCTGTTGAGGCCAATAAGGGGCAATGAGAATCAACTTGACTCTCAAGGCGGTTGCTTTCTGAATTACTTGTGGTATAAGAGGGAAAGGAGGAAAGGCATAAAGAAGTCCCCGGGGCCAATCTTGGATTAGAGCGTCTCTGGGGGGATGGCCTGGAAGGGGGAAGAGAGAGAAGAAGTCGGGGCATTTGCTGTTTTGAGGGGTAGCAAAAAGATCGCAGCAAGGAAGGCCCCACTTCTGAAAAATCTCTTCCATCACAGATTGTTTGAGAGACCACTCGTGAGACATGAGAATAGCTCTGCTCAACCTGTCCGCTATGATGTTGGATTTCCCAGGAATATGCATTGCTATCAGAAACCGCTGAGAAGAGATTGCCCACTGCCAAAGTCTGAGTGCCTCTCGACACAGTGGATAGGACATGGTTCCGCCCTGCTTGTTGATATACCACACTACAGACATATTGTCCGTTTGGACTGCAATAGTTCCCAGGGGAAGAGAGTTGTGGAGGGCTTGCAACGTTAAAAGCACTGCTCTCATCTCTAGGACATTTATGTGCAGGTGGCATTCGAAAGGTTGCCAAGTGCCATGGACCATCCTGCCCTGATAATGCCCCCCCCACCTGATCAGGGAGGCGTCCGATGTAACCGTGGCGACTGGGGCGGGAGGAACAAAGGGTCTGCCCTGATGGACTTGAGGGGACAATATCCACCAGGTCAGATGCCTTTTGCAAATTGGAGTTATTATGATCCAGTGATGCATGGGAAGTTGTTGAAAGGACCATTGGGCGAACAGCATCCATTGTAGGAGACGCATGTAAAAGCGGGCAAGGGGAAGAAGTGGTATGGCGGCCGCCATAAGACCCAATACTTTCAGAGCAAATCTGGTCTGAATTTTGTTGCTGAGAAGAATCACATGGATGTGGTTTTGAATATCCAAGATCCTTTGGTCTGTTAACTTTGCTGAAAGTTGTACGGTGTCCAATTTGGCGCCTATAAAGGTAATCGATTGACAAGGCGACAAGGCAGATTTTTCAAAATTTATAGAAATCCCTAGCCCTCTGCAAATGTGAATGGTGTAATCTCTGGCTTGGAGAAGTTGATGCCTGGTGGTGGCAGTGAGGCGCCAGTCATCTAGATATGGAAACACCTGGAATCCTTGACGTCTCAGGTGAGCCGTAACCGCTGCCATACATTTGGTGAACACTCTGGGGGCTGTAGTGAGTCCAAATGGCAGGGCTCTGAATTGGAAGTGACTGGCCCCCATCCAAAAGCGGAGAAACCTTCTGGAGTGCCTGTGAATTTTTATGTGATAGTACGCATCCTGAAGGTCCACCAAGCACATCCAATTGTCCTTGCCCAGAAAGGGTAGAATGGACTGAAGCGTGACCATCTGGAATCTTGTTTTCTTTACAAACTTGTTTAGTTTGCTGAGATCTAATATTGGTCTCCAGTCCCCTGTCTTTTTTGGTACTAAAAAGAACCTTGAGTAGATTCCAGATCCTATTTGGTCTGCTGGGACTGGCTGGATGGCTCTTTTTGCCAGCAGTTTTGATATCTCTGGTACTGCTAGTTCCCTTAGACCGGGTGGAACGTCAGGAAGGGTTCCCTTTTGCTGAACTGGGGTTTGAATAAAGGGAATTTTGTAACCCTCGGATATAATCGACTGTACCCATTTGTCTTGAGAAAGGGAAAGCCAGGCTTTTGGGTACAGCGATAATCTTCCCCCGACTGCCTCCGAAGCTGGACAATCGGGCAACATCTCAGGGATGCTGGAAGGGTTTGTCAGAGAGAGGCTCCCTGCTACCCTGATTCTGCGGACCCCCTCTGCCTCTAGGGTGGCGTCTGTTATTGTTACCCCCTCTGCCTCTGGGGGTAAACTGACCTCGTGCGTCAGGCGTGACTCCTTGAGATTTGCGGAACCACATTTTCCCTCCCTTCTGACCTTTTGGGTAAGGTCTTGAAGGGGTGGAGAAACAGACTCCTACGGCAGAAAGAGTCTTGCCATCTTGTTCGCATCTAGTCAAGGTATCTTTCACTTGAGGTCTGAACAAGGTCGAACCATCAAAAGGAGAGTTTGTGAAGGACGCCTTGAAGGGGTCTGCAAAATTACAAATCCGCATCCAGGATTGACGCCTTAAAGCCACTCCTGTGCCTGCGGCCCTACTCGCTCCATCGGTTGCATATGAAATGAGCCGCATGGAGGAGTTAACAATAGAGTTTAGGATTCCTAGCTGTGAGTTAATTTTATCCTGGGACCCAGCAGCTGACGGATCATGTAAAACTTCTCCCAACTCTTTAAGAACATCTCTTTGAAGGCAGGTGAAGTGACACAAGTAGTTCAGCGGCTGCATGGCAAAGGTCGCTGAAGAAAAAATCCGCTTGCCGTACCTATCCATAGTCCTGGAATCCTTGTTAGGAGGATGGACAGGTACTGAAGGATCAGCTAGTTCCATCTTGGTGGCTGCAGCCACCACCATGGCATCAGCCGGGACACCTTTTGTCAAATATTGCCTATCAGGTGGGGCCGTGATGAATTTAGAAGGCCTCCGAGGAATGGGTTCCACCGAATCCGGGGCCATCCACACCTTCCGAGCCACCACGTCCATAAGAGGGTCGAAAGGCGGAGACACCCAGGAGGTGGAGGGTCGAGACCCGAACGTCTCCAGGTATACCGACTCGTCCTCGGAAGGATTAAGGGAAGGCCAGTTCCCCCTCTGCTTAAGGAGTTCAAGGATGTCTGAGAAAGAGACATCCTCAGAGAGGGACCTTGGGGATCCCTCCGACTCATCCAAGTCAGTATCAGATGTAATAGACTCAGGGGAGTCTAGATGTTTCCTCTTACATGTCCTCTTACGTGGAGGTTCACCTGACGGGTCAGGAGAAGCCTCGGAAGAGGAAGATATTCCCAGTGGGGAAACTTGAGGTGTTGGATTTCTGGGTCCGGGAGCAAGAGAGTGGGAAGAGACGTCAGCAGGCACTGTAGTGGGAGGAGCTGATGTAACTGACCGCTGACTATGCCCTGGGGCTAGTACACTCCTCATCACCTTGAAGGCTCCCCCGCCAGAGAGGCCAGAAGGCTCCTGCTCTGAAGAGATAGGAACCCCAGGCCGCACCGACAGGGACGGCTCCGAGGCCGATGTCGGGGCTGAGCTCACCAGCACCGAAGCTCCGAGAGGGAGAACGGGGTCAGACAACGGTCCAATGTCACTCGCCCCCTTAGAGCCGACGAGAGAGACCAGACGCCCGGATCCCTCCAATGAAGGCCTCAAGGAGGAAATCAGAGCAGAGGATGATGGAGCCGAAAGGGGGGGGTGGTATCGGCTCCGAAGTCACAACAGTCATGGCTCCGAGGAGCTCCGGCTCCGAGCTCTGTAAGAGAGTCGAAGGAGGAATGTTAGGTGGATGTGTGATAGCTACCATCTGTTGAGACGGGCTATGGAGCATTTGGGCCAATGCCTGAGACTTTAATAGTCTACTCACCACTCTCTCAAGGTTGTGGTCAGACAGCCTGGATGACCGAGAAAACTGGCTCCGATGGCTCCACTCCGAGAGCAGGGGTGATCTCGGAGCCGAATGTATCGACTCCAACGAAGGGGATCTTGATCTCTTTTTTGAGATAGGTGGTGCCGAAGGAGCCGAGGATACGTCGGCTCCAGCCGGAGCCGACACTGAGTGCCCAGATTTAGCAGCATCGGCGCTGGTTGGATGCGTTTAATCCTAAGGAACTGTGATTTGGGTATGTTCCAGATGGTGTGCCGTGGATGCATACTAGAAAAAATTTAATAGAGATATCATGGACTACAAGAGGGGTAACCCTTTTGATATTCAGAGATCTGTCAGATTTGATGATGCAAACCTTGGAGTAACCAGAAGCAGAGCCAGGAAAAGACCTAGATCTATTTTGAAACACAGAGATAAATCTTACACTAGTACCTCGGGGGAGGAGTCCTCTTACACTGACAGCAAAAATGCATTAACATATGAATCTCCCAGGCAAAAAAGGTCAAACTCAAATGTCCCTTTAGACAAAGGGGTAAGCAGAGGGGTGGTCAAAAACATAGACACAGGAACTGGTACAGAATCAATGGACGGGCTGATAACAACTCTACTCAGGCAATAGCAACACAATCTAAGAATGTACTGAATTTGTCTGATATTATTTTAACACATGAACAACAACAATTACTAAATAAAGGATTGGGCTTTGTACCAAGCTTCCTGTGTGATGAATACAATATTGTATTAGATGTCATCAAATTTTGTCGTAATCTTAATTTGAAAATATTTTTTTCAGAACAGGATTCATCTACCTCTCAAAGAACTACTGACTTCAAATTTCATAAATCCCAATTTCAACCACCAATGAATAAACACGTGGCCATATTTCAACAGTCTGTTCTACGAGATTTACACTTCCCTCATGTAGAAACACACATAATGAGGGAAAACATAACTCAATCTGAAAAAATGACATTGGCAGAACTCAGAAATAACCGTAATATAGTGATTCTTCCAGCAGACAAGGGTGGAGCAGTGGTGATTTTCAATATGAATTATTACATTAATGAGGGTCTACAACAACTATCAGATAGGAAGTGTTATATGCATATGGGTTATGATCCTACTATGAATTTTAAAAAAGACATAGACTCATTTGTTAATTTGGCAGTTGAGGAAGGTATTATTACCTCTAACACAGCCCAACATCTTACAGTGACAGACCCACAAAAACAAATTCTGTATTTACTTCCTAAAATCCATAAGTCTACTACCAAACCACCAGGTAGACCTATTGTTGCTGGTATTGGCTCACTTACTGTACCACTTTCTGTGTTCTTGATGGAACAACTAAAACCATTACTGAAGCAAGTCAGAGCCAGGATACAAGATACAACCCAATTTTTACAAATTATACAGGACACTCAGTTGGAACCTCATTGGTTAATGTGTACGTTGGACGTCAAATCCTTGTACACCAGCATACCCCATTGGGCGGGGTTACAGGCCTTACAATTTTGGTTAGATAAGACAAACCTTTACTCTCCTGGTTTCAATACCCTTATCATCTGTATGGCGGAACATGTACTGAATAAGAATGTGTTTTACTTTCAAGGCGAATGCTACTGGCAACTCCAAGGTACTGCCATGGGCGCATCCTTTGCCCCCATCTACGCCAATTTATTTATGGCATATCTTGAGGAATGTGTCATATATAATCCACTACATAACATATATATGGTGGAAATTGATATATGGCGTAGATATTTGGACGACTGTTGGATGGTTTGGCGTGCTGATACTACATACCTACAAGAGTTTGTAGAATACTTGAATGACAACATTTGGGGTATACAATTCACCATAACCTCTGATTTACATAGGATCGATTTTCTGGATGTAACAATTTACAGAAACCATGATCACACATTGAGTACCAAAATTCACAGGAAATATCCACAATACAACACATTACTACATGCATCTAGTATGCATCCACGCCACACCATCCGGAACATACCCAAATCACAGTTCCTTAGGATTAAACGCATGAGTTCTAACCAAACTGATTTTGAGGAAGCCAAGACAGACCTTGAACATAGATTCTTAGAAAGGGGATATAACTTTTTTGATGTCTATTCTGCCAGCACTTGGTCACAAAAACAGGATAGAAACATATTACTTCAATATAAGGTATCGCCACAAACACAAGTACCCAGTCTCAGATTTGTCACTACATATGGTAGAAACCACAGTATCATTAGAAATATTCTGGATGATAATTGGAACATCTTACTAGCCAACAATCATCTCAGGGAAATATTAGGTCCCAAATGTCAGTTTTCATATAGGAGAGGTAGAACATTGGGTGCTCTATTCTCACATTACAAAAATAAGGAAAGTGGTGGGGCTAAATTCAAACAGTTAACACTATCTAGTGACTCACTCCTGGGCACATTTCTTTGTGGCCATTGTATTTCCTGTAATCAAGTGAATAAGTTGAAACAATTCACCAGTGCTAATACTAGCAAGGTATATGATTTAAAGGATCTTCGGTAACTGCTCTAGCACTTGGGTAATATATCTGGCCACATGTCAATGCTCTGCATTTTATGTTGGACAAATGTCACGCTCACTAAGAATTAGGATTGGTGAACATAGGAGTGATATCAGGAACAAGAAGGACACTAATGCACTGTACAGACATACAATCAAACATTCAAATGCTAAATTTATGTTTTCAGTCATCGACAAAATTACTGGTGACCGGAGCAATTTACAAGGTTGGCACAGTATCCTTAACCATAAAGAAAAATCTTAATGACCATCTATGAAAATGTTTTGGAATATAATGGATACAATGGACTAGGATTTCAATAACTGTCCAATACAGCTAACCTGTTGTGATATGCATTACTACTAGGATACCCATTGTTACCGTATGATACACATCTCATATTTGTTGATATGTTAGACTGATTTGGTAGTAATCATGTCACTAGTTTATATTATGGTATTATTACAGTGATTTTTTGGTCCTAGTATACCCTTTTTTGTCCTACTATACCCTTATTTTGGATACTTTTGTATGGTTGCACAGTTATATGTATTTCTACTTTTTCTTATAAAAATATTTGACTATCTATCTGTTTCAGCAAATTGGATATGTGCAATTTGGATGAATATTGTAATTATCTATACATACATGTATTGGCTATACTTTTTTGCATATATTATCCTATCAGTCTGTAGATATATGTTTTTCTTGACATACTTTTATTTTATTGCTTTGTAATTATGTTATATATATATATAGATATATATATATATATATATATATATATATATATATATATAGATATATATATAGTTATTAACATTTTTGTATTAGTTTGATATTACTTTGAGCCTACTAACACTTCTTTTCATACATGAAAATTGTGTTCTAAACACTTGGATTTTGGTATTTTACTTTGTATTATGTTTCCAACCCAAGGGTTGGATCATACCATTGTTGGCATTGGTGGATGTAACATATAAATATTCATGACATTGGACTTTGGGATTTAAGCTAATTACACTGAAGAAGGCTGTTTAGCCGAAACCAGTTTGTTATCTTCATTGCAGGACATTTTTGTTCTGTAATTTACATATTTTAAAACAATAAAAGGATTCTGACTGCTTATGCTGGCCTCTTGCGTTTGATTTACATTGGTTTGGCCGAGCATACCGTACTTGCGAGGAGTTCTGTTTGTTCACTTTAATTTTAAATCAGCCTGATTTAAGGAAATGTACAGTTATCTTCCAGGATACTTTACACAATGGATTATAAATAGTTTAATAATTCTTATCATGTAAAGAGAATGCAGAACAAGTGATCAAAATCTACAACAAACAGAGCATGTTTAAGTACAAAAGCAGTTTGCATTTTCCTCCTGACAATTATTTTTCTACACATATTCATATTCATTTTTAATATATCCTGCGTATAATACTACTGGATAGTGAATATTATAAATAGTTATGACAAATAATCTGAATACAGTTTTATGACACAAATGTAATTATATTTTTAGTCAGCATTTAAAAATACGTGATTGTTGTCATTTTTAATTTATTTACATTAATTGTGTTTTGCTTACTCGGTTAGTCCCAGTAAGCCAATAATTCTTTTTATAATGGAGTGCAAGGAGAAAGTTTAGGAACAGTTTAGCAGAGTAACCCAGTCAAAGAAAGAAACATATCTCAGTGATGTGCAAGAAACCTGCAGCATTCCAAGTAAAAACATTTATACACAAGAAGAACATGAAAATACCACTAGCATCAGGCTACAGCACTGAGCTACGCACCCTAGAAGTAAGACACAGCAGAAATCATTTTCATGAGATGTTATACAAAAATGGCAGCCTTGAAAGTTGGGTGTTAGAATGTCAAAAACCATAAAATGTGAAAGTATGCTTTACAATTTTAGGCTGTACATATAACTTCCTTACTGTTTTAATATTTTTGCCCCATAGTTATCCTACAGCTTCTGTAAACCATACATCATGGGCTAATCTAAGGCATGTTTAAAAAGTTGTTAAAAAGTAATAAATTGTTGAAAAGTAGTGCAACTTAGTACATGGAACACCGTGATTATGGTCCGATATCTGGAAAAAGACAAATCAGTTAAGCGCTACTATAGCATGAGACCTGATCTTAACAAATATTAAGTACCTCCTCCTCAACTTGTTAAGGTCGGGTCTCACTCTAGGCAAACAAATCCACCTATACTGTTCAACAAAATACAGCGAGGGTTATGTTTCTCCCTGCTGTCTGTGCTGATAAAAGGCCATTGACTTTGTCTTTATAAGCTTAGAAAATTGATAGGATAACAGGATTTCTTTTAGCCTGCATTATTGAAGACTATGAAGTCTAAAACTCAAATGTACGTCATTATTTAGTGAGTTCAGTCTTCGGTGATTTGCTGAAAACAACAAATTTTATGAGTAATGAACCAAATGTATGAGGTAAAAAAATATGGACATTCTGAAAAAATCTGAACAGCTGAGCAGCATAGAAGGTGAGAGCAAACATAAGAAACTGAGTTACACTGTCTTTCTGACAGTGTTCACCAAGTACTTTACGGCTTTGAAAGCTGACAAAACATTTACTGCTTTTTTATGTAACCAGTAGTACATGGAGCAGATAAAGCTCCATGCACTACAAAGAATTATGATTGGGTCTCCAATCATAACCCTTAATTATGTGTTCTCGACATGGATGCCAGATTTTGTGCTTTGCTCTTGAAGTGAATTACTTGACATAAATGTCTCAAACACATAATAAAGTAGGTTATGATCAGCAACCCGCTCATAATCTTCTATATTGTGATGCAGTTCAGTGACAGGTTTTGCCAAAATATGAAAATAAAAGTTGCCATTTGCTTTTGGTCATTTAAAAATGCTATTCTAAAAAAGTATGGCAAATACTGAAAACTACCAAATTACTATTATTTGCTAAAGAATGTTTGAGTAGTCGCATCTTTGTATTCTTAGTGGAGTTACTCCAAATCTTCATAAGAATATGACGTATACCAGAGTAGTAGAAAAACACCTTGAAATCATTCTTGAAAGGTGATGATGTTCAGACACCAGATGCCATCTTACAAAAATTGGCAAGATGTCATTGCATTCCTGTTATGAGTTGGGTCTCAGGAAAAATGCCAACATTTTCAGAAAAAAAAAAGTAAAACAGAGTTCTGAGGAGTAGTATGATATTAATTAATATAGTCAAAGTAATATTTTTCCTCAAATCATGACCTTATACTGAAACATGAGGTTACAGCTGTGGTCCATCAGGGTTTATGAAAATAAACTGCCAGTAGCTATGAAGATTCGGGTTGTGTGGGCAGTACAGGTAGAGCAGCAGAGCGCTACCAGTCAAAACAATCATGATTTTTTTTTTATAAAATCAAAACAAGCTACAAACTATACTTCACAATTTTAAACACCACCTCTGTGATTGTAAGCTTCCTGAAACCTCACAATAAAAATGAATCGGACAGAGCTCCTAAGTGGCAATAATAACTGTACTATATCACAGAACAAGGAAATTAATTTAGGAAAGAGTCCTATCAGGATGTTAGAAAAAAGTTTTCATATGCATAAAATGAACTAATTTATTACAAAAATGACAAACTCTTATTACTTTGTTGCTTATGCTAAAATAATTTAAACCAGTCCTTCTAACCCAAACTATGCCACTCCCCTTCCTAAAAGAAAATTATCTCCCTCCCTCCCAACCATATCAAAGCAGAAAAAGAATGTCTCACCATTTAAACACTTACTCAACTTCAAACCACTACTTTCATCAGGTGACATCCATCCTAACCCAGGCCCCTCCCAACCTACCATAAATAATAATCCTCTTGTACAAACGTCTACTAACCTCACCCCCTTAAAAAGCAAGTATCTTTCTGCTCTATCAACCTCAGGAGTGTAGTAAATAAAGTACAGGACTTCCATGCCTGGTTAGCTAACTATACCCCTGACATAGTCACCCAAGCGGTAACCATATAATAAAGATAGTGAAATTACCCCACCTGGCTATAACATCCTACGACTTGATAGACAAAAGAAAAGAGGAGGAGGGGTAGCCATACTCTACCCTGACCACCTCTCAATAACTACCCCAAACCTCCCTCTGCCCACTTTTTCTACAGCTGAACTCCTACTTACCAATATTAAACTTAACAACTTTACCACCATAAGTGTTGTAGCAATCTACACCCCCCTGGTAATAATCTTAGTATACTGGAGAACATCCTACACCACCTCTCACAGATCATCCTTAATGAAACCATCATTCTAGGGGATGTAAACATAGATTGGCTTACAATTCAAACTCCCCAAACTACCTCTTGTATCAACCTACATGGATTTCAGCAACCAATCACTTCATCTACCCATATTAGCAAGTCACACCTGCCACAGTCTCTCCTGGACTGAATTTTGGTGTCTCATCCCCAAAATTACCACAACCCTCACACTCTACCAAATTCCCTTAGTGACCACTGCCCTATCATAGTAAACAGACACACTCCCCATTTCACCAGACCTTTCAGGTTTATCACCTCCCCCAAAAACTTATCCTTTAGTCCTGACTCTTTCATAGACCAACTCTCTAATATTAACTGGTCGCATCTCACTACACTCCCCTTAGATGAGGCTGTACACTCTTTCAACTCTACCTTTCTAAACATCCTCAACTCCCTAGCTCCCCTCCGAATCAAAGCAAACACCGTTCCTTGGCTGAACAAACATACTAGAGCCTTGATGAAAAGACTTGACAAGATATGGAAATTATGGACCAAAACAAAGACCCCTTCTCTCCTACAGACTTACAAAGAACTTAGAAATCAAATAAAAAAAAATTGTCAACAAAGACAGGATCAACTTCTATGCAAACCCTCCCACTACCCTAAAATCTGACCCTAAAAAATTCTGGAACTCAATCAATCATATACTGCATCCAGGAAACCCTTCCCCTCCAAACCCATGCCCAAATTAAACTTTTGAAGAAACTGCCACTGAATTTAACAATCATTTTATTAATTCAATAACTACCATAATTAATTACCTCCCTAGTAAAAATACTAAAAACCCCACTTTCTCATCTTCCCCTCCTTCTCCTTCTAACTCTTTCTCACTTACA
>NC_056748.1:1036464821-1036539821 GCF_019279795.1 Protopterus annectens
AATAGATAGATGGGCTTTGTGTATCTTCAGTAATCTATGGCGCGTTCTTTAAACGACACAAATGTTACCGATGAAAACCAGAGACATTGAATAAACTGGTTTTTAATATTTTGTCTTACCCTTTGAGTGAACAGCAGGTGTCTGTCTTGAATAGAGGCCTTAGTTTTATACCAAGTCAAGCCTCTGATATGGCAGAAGTGTTAACAGATTTGAGAGTTTTTGCTAGGAATATTTGTTTATCTTTAATGTTTATTGAACAACCTGCTATTGAGCATCCCTTTAAGCAACCTAGTACTTTTGATTCCTACTTCAAATAAGTTTGTGGGAGCCTTTGTGACTTTATGTGATGAAGATATATGGGAAGCATTTTCTGTGCCACATAAACATAATTTCTATAATCTAACAGCTGAAGAGAATATAGCTTTGAGTTAGCTTCTTCATGCCATACACCTTGAAATTTGACCAGCTGATAAAGGTTGTGGCATAGTAGTGATTCTGTGTTGGAGGGAAGCCTTCTAGCTTGTCAGTGGGAATGGTAAGCACTAGGTAGCCTATCTACCACAAGAGGAATGGTTTCTAGTCCAGAAATTGTAGTTTATTGTCCGTTTGGGCAGTTTTTCCATCTCTTTCAACTTTCTGGTTTTAAAAGCCTGCATTTGCACTTTTCCCACCTTTCCTGTAACTAGTCTAGTCCAGATACAGATTTGCTGTATCTAGGACTGTTTGTAAGCCTCTGAGTGGTGCCAAAGTCTGCTCTTCAGTTTTTCCTTAGATCTGCTAGGTCTCTCTTCTCCTGCACTTTTACTAGCTTATTAGTTTAGCACTTTACCAGACTTCTTGTAGCAATTATTGTAGCACACAAATGTGCTACCAGCACTAAACGTTTTACAAGGAAACGGCTCCAGTACTTATTATTAATGTTCACCCCTCCAGCCATATCTAAAGGTCAGTTCCCTGTGCTTTCTCCTATTAACCTGGTGAACTTTGGCATCCTGAGGCAATATAGCAACTGCCTCATGTACACTGACAATCCTCTCCTCTTACCTCCCAACATTCAGACTTGCGAGAGATGCACTTATATATCCAAACTGGAAGCCACGCATTCTCCAGCCAAGGCCAGAATAGCTGGTCAAGAGAAGGTCAACACTTGCACCACACCACATGGAACACATAGCCCTCCAGAACACACACCAGCACTGCCTTCACATAAAAACACAAACCACACACCCACCTTCACGGAGGCTCTCAATAAAAATCTACCCAAACAGCAGAGACCTCCAAGGCAGAAATGCACTCAGCCATGACAACACAACACTAATCTCGAGACACATAACTCTCCTAAACAGTATGCCACTCAACCAAAGCCCCTGAGGCAAAACAGCATGCCCAACACACTAGTCATAGGTGACTTGATAGTGAGGCACACCGATGTCCCACTCAGTAGGTTGAATAAGGAGAAAGTAAAAAGAAGTTATGTTCTTACCATAACGTTCCATGTGAATTGTTCATCTCGCCTTTGTTCTTACACACGGGTTCGGAGCCAAACCTCAGCTCCGAGTCGGCCACATTATCAGCTCTGCATCTTCGAGAAAGCTCGAGGCACAGTTGCATCCTATAACCCTCAGATCTAGTTTGCTAACACCAGAAGAATCTCACCTACCACTGCACCCTATGCGCACTGAACACAACACACTGACTGATACACTGTCACACTCCGAAAGGAAAGGTGCACTCCCTGACGTACACTAAGAAGCTCAGAAATCTATACACCTGGAGAAGACTCAACCCGAATCCAGTCATACCCGTTCTTCCAGAACGCGGGAAGGGGGATGGAGGGAGGGAATGTAAGAACAAAGGCGAGATGAACAATTCACATGGAACGTTATGGTAAAAACATAACTTCTTTATGTGAAATTGTTCGATCTCGCCGTTTGTTCTTACACACGGGTAGCGTCCCTAACTCCTTTACCCTGGGTGGCTCACGGAAGAATGTTCCTGAGAACAGTGGAACCAAAAGATGCCCTGTCCCTGGAGTTTTTATCTAACTTGTAGTGTGCGATAAATGTATGTGCTTTTGCCCAAGTTGCCACTGCACAAATGGTATCCAATGGCAGGCGAGCGGCATGGGCTAGAGATGTAGCAACCACCCTAGTAGAATGCTCCTTGGGTTTAAAAGGGAGTTGTTGCTTGGATTCCGAATAGACGTAATTTATACATTCTGAAAGCCATTTAGATAAGGTAACTTTCGTTACTGCCATTCCTTTCCTTTGGTCAGCATATGACATAAACAGCCGGTCTGACTTTCTGCATTCCTTAGTCTGGTCTAAGTAAAATCTCAGTTTTCTGTGAATGTCCAACTTCTACAGCATGTATTCCAACTTGTTAGAGTGATTTTTGAAGAAGGTGGGTAGTTCAATAGACTGATTAATATTTAGAACTGAGCAAACTTTCGGAAGAAAGGATGGATTGGTAAGCAAAGTCACTCTGTCTGGATGAAAAATCATGTATGGAGGTCGCACAGACAATGCTTGCAACTCTGAAACTCTATGAGCGGAAGTGATGGCAACCATAAAAAGTGTCTTCCATGACAGGTACTTCAGAGGGGTCATGGAGGCTGGTTCGAATGGAGGCAACATGAGCCGGGATAACATCAAGTTAAGATTCCATGGGGCAACCGGGTTCCGGAAAGGAGGACGGAGATGAAAGGTACCTTTCATAAAGGCTTTGCAAAGTCTGTGAGACATGAGAGAACCATCTCCCTCACCAACATGAAAATTAGATATGGCCGCAAGTTGTACCCTTATTGTAGAAGTCGATGTTCCTTCATGAAATAACGTCGTAAGAAATTCTAATATCTTGTGTACTGGAGCCCCAGATGGATCTATACCCTGTTGCGAGGCCCAATATGTAAAATGTTTCCATTTGCTCCTATATAGCTTCCTTGTGGATGACTTGTGGAAAGCTACAATTATGTGCTGTACTGTAGGGGACAGTAAGTCTGACCTGGCTAAGATGGGAAGCGGAGCAGCCAAGCTGTCAGTTTGAGGGACTTAAGAGATGGGTGAGGAGCTCCCGACGAGTGCGTCAATAGGTCCGGCACTAGGTCCAGAATCCATGGCTCCTCCACTTGATGGGTTTGAAGAAAGGGGAACCAGGTCTGTCGAGGCCAGAATGGGGCTATCAAAATTATGGTCCTTTCCAGACATCTGGCTTTCTGTAGGAATTTGGGTATTAGTGGAATAGGGGGAAAGGCATATAGGAGACCCGGGGGCCAATCGTGTACCAGTGCGTCCCTGGGGGCACCCCCAGAGGGGGTAGTAGGGCAAAGTAGCTTCTGCATTTGGCATTCAATGGGGATGCAAATAGGTCGCAGCAAGGCTGGCCCCATCTGCGGAATATCTTTTCCGTTACCTGAGATTTGAGGGACCACTCGTGAGGCAGCAAGATGGCTCTGCTCAACCTGTCCGCAATGACGTTGGATGTCCCCGGGATGTGCGTTGCTATCAGAAAGCGTCCGGTGGACACAGCCCATTGCCATATCCTGAGGGCCTCTCTGCACAATGGATAAGACCTGGTTCCTCCCTGTTTGTTGATGTACCAGACTACTGACATATTGTCTGTCTGAACTGTCACTGTTCCCAGAGGTAAGGACTTGTGAAAGTGTTGCAATGCTAGAAACACTGCCCTCAGCTCCAAGACATTGATGTGCAGATTGTACTCCAACTTGGACCATTGACCTTGGACTGTTCTCCCCTGAAAAAGTCCCTCCCCGCCCTATCAGTGAAGCGTCCGTGGTTAAGGTCGCTGTGGGACTGGGCAGTACAAACAGCCAGCCTGTTTTTAGATTCTGACTTTCCATCCACCAAAGAAGATCGCGTTTGCAGAAATTCATGATTAAGACCTCGTGTGATAACGGAAGTCACTGGTAAGACCACTGAGCGAACAGTAGCCACTGAAGAATTCTCATATGCATCCTGCCTAGTGGGACCACGATAAGAGCAGCTGCCATCATTCCTAGTGCCTTCAAGACTTGCTCTGCGGGGACTCTTTTGCTTTGAAGGAGGGTAGCGATTTGGTCTCTCAGTGCTGAAACTCTTGCTTGTTGGAGCTTGATTTGAGCCAGGGTAATGTCTAGTTCTGCTCCTATAAATGAGATATGCTGTGATGGCGATAAGACAGATTTCTTGAAATTGATTGTTATGCCCAAACGGGAGCAAAGGTTGATGGTGTAATCCCTGGCTTACAAGAGACAATACTTGGTGGTGGCGGAGAGGAGCCAGTCATCTAGTTAAGGAAACACTCGGAATCCTAGTTGCCTCAAGTGAGAAGCCACTACTGCCATGCATTTGGTGAACACCCTGGGGGCTGAGGTGAGGCCAAAGGGCAGAGCCTGAAACTGGAAGTGACTGGCTCCCAGCCAGAAGCGCAGGTGATCTCTGGACGCTCTGGCCATCTTGATATGGTAGTAGGCATCTTTGAGATCTATAGAGCACATCCAGTCGCCCTCCTGTAAGAAGGGAAGGATCGACTGTAGTGTGACCATCCAGAACTTTTCCTTCTTCACAAAGGTGTTGAGCCTGCTGAGGTCCAATATTGGCCTCCAGTCCCCTGTTTTCTTTGGAACTAAAAAGAACCTTGAGTAAGTTCTGGATCCTATCTGGTCCGCTGGGATTGGTTGGATGACTCTGTTTTCGAGCAGCCTTTTTATTTCTATTACTGCCTGATCCCGCAGACTGGGTGGAACATCTGGGAATCTTTTGGGAGCAGGGGGAACTTTTACAAATGAGATGTTGTAACCTCTGGTAACTATGCTTTTTACCCAAGAATCTGATGTCAAATTTAGCCAGGCCTCTGGGTATAAAGCCAAGCAACCCCCGACTGCCTCCAGAGCAGGACAGCCGGGCCTCCACTCAGGAGTGCTGGAAGGGCTTGCCAGAGAGTGCATCTCTGTTGCCCTGATTCTGCGGACCCCCTCTGCCTCCTGGGCGGCATCTTCCATTTTTTCCCCCTCCTCTGCCTCTGGAGGGGGCATCACTCTGTGTGGGCTGAAAGGATCTCTGAGTCTTTCGTAACCACACTTTCCCACCTCTTTGCCCTTTGGGGTATGGTCTAGATGGGGCGGAAAAATGGACCCCTACGGCAGACAGGGTTTTCCCTTCTTGCTCGCACCTAGTGAGAGTCTCCTTTACTTTGGGACCAAACAGTGAGGCACCATCAAAAGGGGCATTAGTAAAGGAAGACTTGAAGGCTTCCGCAAAGGAGCATAGGCGCAACCAGGATTGTCTCCTCAGAGCAATTGCTGAGGCTGCCACTCTACTCGAACCTTCGGCTGCATAAGAAATGAGCCTCATGGACGAGTTAACTATGGAATTGAGGGTGTTAAGCTGTGCTGTCACTTTCTCGGAGATAGCAGCATCTGTATTACCCTGGAGAGTATCTCCCAGTTCCTTGAGGAGATCTCTCTGTAGATGTGTGAAATGCATAAGGTAGTTCAGCGATCGCATGGAAAAAGTCACAGAACTAAACAAGCGCTTCCCATACCTGTCCATCATCCTAGAATCCTTATTAGGAGGATGAACAGAGGAAGATGATTCAGACATTTCCTTCTTAGTGGCTGCCACCACCACCATAGTATCCACTGGAACTCCTTTAGTAAGAAAGCTTTTGTCTTGAGGGGCCGTGATATATTTGTTGGGTCTGCGGGGGACTGGTTCCACTGTATCAGGCATCTCCCACGCCCTTCGCGCTATGAGGTCCATGAGCTCGTCAAAGGGAGGGGTCACCCAGGAGGTAGAAGGTTGAGCCTCAAATGCCTTCAGCAATACCGATTCGTCCGCAGAAGGGGCAAGTGTCTGCCAGTCTCCCCTCTGTTTTAGGATCTCTAGGATGTCAGCAAAGGAGACATCCTCAGAAGGGGACTGTGGGGACCCTTCCGCTTCATCCAAATTGGTATCAGATGTTAGGGATTCTTGTGGGGAATCAATGTGCCTCCTCTTGCACAATCTTTTCCTCGGTACTTCCTCAGAGGGGGCTTCTGGGGAAGCATCCGAGGAACCAGGGATGCCCTCTCGGGCTGGTTGAGGCTTTGGGTCTCGACGCTTGGTAGGGACCAAAGGTACAGAAGCAGAACGTGGACCCTTTGGGGAAGGAGAAGAAGACTCCGATGACGTAAGTGTCTGTTCAGACAAGATCTTCCTCATGATGTCGAAGGCACCGGTTCCCTGGTCCGAGGACACCACCAGTTCCATAGAGCATGGTAGCTTCCCTGAAGCCGGGACCACGGGCTGCGACTCCGAGGACGGAGCTGAGCTGATCTGAGCCGAGGCCCCAAGGGGGAGAGTTGGCACCGAAAGTTCGGTTCGACTGTCCACCCTGGAACCCAGGAAAGATCTTCGGCTCCGGGACCCCTCGAGCGGTTCCGAGGGTGTCGAGGTCAATGGTGCCAATAGCACTACTGAAGGCTTCAGAACCGAGGGCTCTACAATCATCGGTTCTTCGACTCCCAGCTCCAATGACTCGACGGGTTTCGGAGGAGGATCTGTCGAAGGAGCGGGAAGGGCTTCGAGTTTCAAAACCAACTGGGACGAAACCTCGATTAGCTTGGACAGAGCCGAGTTCTCCATTAGCTTCTGTACCACTCGATCCATGTCGGAGTCGGATAGCGGCCTCGAAGAACGGGTCGAAGGGGCTGAAGCCGTCACCGAGCGAAGGATTGACAGTGATGGTACCTCCGACACCAGCTCCAAGACCTGAGCCTCGATCAGAGACAGACATTCGACACCTGACCCCGAGGTCTGTGGAGCCGGTGCCCGAATCTTATAAGAGGTGCTCAGAGCCGAGGACTTTGGCTCCGACACCCTTGAAGACTTTGACCCCTTCGAAGACTTAGATACTTGTTCAGCCTTGTCCAGGGTCTCCTGAAAGTTGGGTTTCAACAACCCTCTGTCTACCAACTTCCTGCATCTTTCCATCATGACCCTCCCACTAAAGGAATGACAGATGGAACAGTCTTCCTGCAAGTGGAGAGGGCCAAGACAGTAGACGCAGGAGGAATGGTTGTCCATACTGGACATCTTTTGCCCACACTGACATCTTTTAAAGCCTGATTTTGCTTTCTCAGACATAATAGCAATTAGAAAAATTCTAATAAGGACTATCCTATAACTAGTCAATAAGAAACAAGCACTGCACACCAACTACTAGCTAAGCAATTAGAAACACTATATATATATATATATATATATATATATATATATATATATATATATATATATATATATATATATATATATATATATATATATATATATATATATATATATATATAAAATACTATTTGAAAGACCAAAGTCAAGGCAGGGAAAATAATAAAATTAACTGCCCTACTGTCAGAGCCCTGACAGAATCAAACTAAGCCTTAACTCAAAATTAAGATCAAACACTATCTGACTAAGAGAACAAAACACACAGAATATATAAATATAGGACTTCACACACTAAACTATTTTGAACAACCAACTATAAGTAACTATCTAGAAAAAACACTTCAAAAAATATAAATTTTGTACTGGCCCGAGCCTCTCACGATGCAATCTGCTGCAGCGGCAAACTAGATCTGAGGGTTAGCACCAGGGGATCATGGGTTACAACTGTGCCTCGAGCTTTCTCGAAGATGCAGAGCTGATGATGTGGCCAACTCGGAGCCAAGGTTCAGCTCCGAACCCGTATGTAAGAACAAACAGCGAGATCGAACAATTTCACATCAGTCAGCTGCCTGTCAGGTGCCAGGATCCGCCACATAATGCATGCATTCAGGTCCCTCAACAACAGGTATGAATATGACTCTGTCATTGTACATGTGGGTGTGAATGACCTGAGACTTACCCTCCCTGGACTACATAAAAAGAGACATGGAGGAGCTCTCGGATTATGTAGCCCAGGTGGGTATGACCTTAGCCCTGAGCAGCATCCTACCATCACCCAGAATAATACCACAGTACAAGCAGAAAATGATTGATTTCAACAATTGGCTAAGTTTCTGGTTTCATTCTAAGGGATCCAGTATCTGTCTGCCTGGGATGACATGATTGACAGACCTCGATGCTGGCCAGCATCTGTCACCCCTGGGCTTCTGGATACTAGCCATGGCTCTTGCCACCCTTACAGTGCCTTTTTAAGTGGTTTTCTAAAGATCAAATTCCCACCATAACAGCTACAAACAAATACAATCTACAGGTCATGCTGCTCAACACTAGAAGTCTAAATCTCAAAATGCACTCGCTCGAAGCTCTCCTTAAAATGGAAAACTTCGACATTTATGCTGTAACAGAGACCTAATCAAAGGCAGCAGAAAGCACCCCTGCAATACCAGGCTATAACTCATTCCACACTTTTTGACCCTACAACTTGGACCGAAGCTTTAAAGGCAGTGGTGTTTCCATATTCATAAAGGATGAGCACACCTCCAGACTGGTAGCCCAACATAATGCATCTGAGATACTTCAGGTGCAGCTAACACAGGGTAAGACAGCGATTCAGGTCATAGCCTGCTACAGGTCCCCAACCATGTCTCAAGACTGGCACTCCACGTTCCTAAGCACCCTGGAGAATATTAGGGTCCAACCTAACACTGTCATACTGGGTGACTTCAACTACCCCTTCATTAACTGGAAAACTACTCACGTACCAATACACCTGCCCAACCCCTTCCTGGAATTCATTAATTCCAATGCACTGGACCAGTGTGTTCTTACCCCCACTAAAGGTAGCAACATCCTTTACCTGGTCATTACTAACATGGGCGACCATTTCTTTACACCAATAGTCAACTCCTCCCTGGTTAGATCTGACCACAAACTAATCACTTTGGAAATCCACATACCTCCCACCCCCTACCCCCACAAAGGTACCCACCATGAAATACTTCTCCAAAGCTAACTTTGGGCTCCTAAAAACAGAGGTGGCTAACTTCACAGCACCCATGCAAATGTAGAATAGTTGCATGACTGCCGAATCATACACCAATGCACTGTACGAACACATACACAAATGCATGGATCTCGCCATACCCAATAGAACCAATACGCTTTCCTCAAGAAAAAAAAGGAAGCCAATCTGGTGGTCCCCTGCCATAAACAAACTCTACAACAGAAAGAGGAAACTGATGCGGAATAAGGTGAAGTCCCAAGACTGGAAAAACTCCCTTATCAGCCTCAACAAAAGGTTAAGATCCCTAATCAAATCCTCTAAAGCTAGCTATGAAAACAAAATTGGAAAAGAGAGTAAAGACAACTACAAGGCCTTCAATAGTTATGTAAAGAATCTTCATGGCAATACCCAGATTTGCTCTGAGCTACTACACAATGGTACTTCTTACACCGAGCCAACAGATATTGTCAATATACTGGCCAACAGATTCAGTGCCAACTTTACCGCTTCCCCCTCCCCCAAAGGACCAATCACAATACCAGTAGATTGCCAGGCACACAGTATTACTGCTGCACAGGTTAAAACTGCACTGTCCAAGGCCAAGAATACAGCTTCTATGGAACCTAACAATAACCCTGGCTGTGTTCTACATGAACTACAAAGTGAACTGGCACCGCATCTGTGTGCCCTGTTCAGTCACAGCTTCACCTCAGGCTTTGTCCCTACTGAATGGCGTACTGCTACAGTCATCCCTCTCCACAAAGGAGGAGCAACTACAGACCCTGGGAACTATTGCTCCATTAGCCTGATGAGTCAGATATGCAAGGCTATGGAACACATCATCATGGACCTAATAAACAAAGATATAGTTAATCTCCAAACTCTGGATCCTACACAGTTTGGTTTTGTGAAGGGTAGATCATGCCTGCTCAACTTGTTCGATTTCTCTGAGTCAGTCACCAGAGCTGTGGATTAAGGCAAAGTGGATCATACAGCCTACCTTGATCTGGCCAAGGCCTTTGATACCATTCCCCACTCAGGAATCATAGAAAAACTCACTAAGCTGGGCATCAACCTCTATATCACTAGGTGGTTTTCAAACTGGCTCTCAGATATAACCCACAGTGTGAAAGTAGCTGACTCCAAGTCAGACTGCCGAGCAGTCATGAGTGGAATCCCACAGGGTTCGGTCATGGGTCCTCTCCTGTTTGGTATCTACTTCTCTAAAGTCCAGGCCAACATGAAGGGACTATGGCTGACAAAGTTCGCAGACGATTGCAAGTTGGGAGCTATTATTAATTCCCCAAGTGACGTTGACATCCTACAGAAAAGCCTCACTGAGATCAACGACTGGTGTCAGAACCATGGCCTTAAGCTCAATGCCAAAAAATATGTCAGCATCCCTCTTGGGAAAAACCCGGTTCCCTTGAATTACCACACCGATGGTAGCCCACTGAACACAGAAGGTGTTATAAGAGATCTGGGAACACAGGCTGACAGCAACCTCTCATCTGACCACCACATTGCCACTGTGGTCAGAAAGTCCTTCTATGTGGCACATCTCATTACTAAGGGTTTTGCATCCAGGAAGAAAAAGGTCATTGCCTTCCTCTACTCTTCCCTCATTAGGCCAATCATCGAGTACAATGCCCCATTTGGCATGTACCTCACTAGACACTTGCAACAACTGGAGAAGCCACAAAAGTACCTCACAAAGAGTATCCTAGGCCTTAAACACTTGGCCTATATGGACAGACTCAAACCCACCAACTATTCTCTGTCTCATATCATTTACTTAGAGGTGATCTCTGCTTGACTTACAAAGCCATGTCTGACCCAGCTCTGTTAAAAATGCTAAATCTCAAAATGCACTCTCTCGAGGCACTCCTAAAAATGGAGAACATCGATATCTGTGCAGTAACTGAGACCTGCTTCAAGGCTCCAGAGAGCACCCCTGCAATACCAGGCTACAACTGTTACCACACTTTTCAGCCACCAAACCAGGACTGAAACACTAAAGGTGGGGGAGTGTCCATATTCACCAAGGATATTCACAACACCAGGCTAGTTGCCCAGCACAATGCATCTGAAATTCTCTAGGTGCAACTAACACTAGGTAAGACTGCAATCCAAATTGTAGCTTGCTACAGATCCCCCACCATGCCCCAAGAGTCTCACTATACCTTTCTAAACATACTGGAAAATATTAAGATACAACCAAACACTCTAATACTGGGTGATTTCAACTACCCTGCCATTAACTGGGAAAACTACTCATGTACCAACACCTTTGCCCAATGGTTCTTAGTCCCACCAGGAGCTCCAATATCCTAGACCTGGTCATTACCAACATGGAAAATCGATGCTCCACACCTATGGTCACCCCCTCGTTGGGCAGGACTGGCCATAAGCTAATCACCCTTGACATCCACATCCCACCCCACCTCCCAGTAATGAAACCTCTGTAAAAAAAACTTCTCCAAAGCCAACTTTATGCTACACAAGTCAGAAGTGACAAACTTCATGACACCCATGCAAATGGAAACTGAAAGTTCGACTGCTGAATCCTACACTAAGGCACTGTATGAGCACATCCACTCATGCATGATTCGTGCCATCCCCAATAGAACCAAGATGCTCTCCTCTAAAAAAAGGAAGCCAATCTGGTGGTCCCTTGCCATAAACAAACTTTACAACAAAAGGAAGAAACTGTTGCAGAAAAGAGGAAAATCCCAGGATGCAAAAAACTTCATTACCAGCCTCAGTAAGAAGCTGAAATACCTCATAAAATCCTCAAAAGCTAGTTACAAAAATAAAATTGCCAAAGATTCCAAAGACAATCACAAGGCATTCTATAGCTATGTCAAGAATCTAAATGGCAATGCTCAGATCTGCTCTGAGCTACAACAGAATGGCATTAAATATACTAATCCCAAGGATACTGCCAATATCCTGGCAGATTGATTCAGTGCAAACATCACCCCCCTCTCACCCCCTAAAGGGCCCATCAGAATAATGAAAGATTGCCAAATTCCAGTAATAATGGCCACACAGGTAAAACATGCACTCTCCAAAGCTAAGAATACAACATCCATGGAACCAGACGACATCCCAGGCTGTGTACTACATGAACTACAAAATGAACTGGCACCTCACCTAAGTGTCATGTTTAATCATACCCTCACCTCAGGCTTCATGCCCTCTGAGTGGCACACAGCTACAGTTATCCCACTCCACAAGGGGGATCCATCTTGGATCCCGGGAACTACCCCCCCCCCACCAGTCTGACGAACCTGATCTGCAAGGCCATGGAACGTATTATCATGGAACATAAACAAAGACATTGGCAACCTTCAAACACTGGACCCCACACAGTTTGGGTTCATGAAGGGCCTATCTCATCTCCTGAACCTGACTGACTTCTTTGAATCAGTCTCCAGAGCCATGGACAAGGGTAAGGTGGTCCACACAGCCTATCTGGACCTCACCAAGGCCTCCAACACCATCCTCCAGTCTGGAATCATAGATAAACTTACTAAGCTGGGCATTAATCCCTATGTCACTCGATGGGTTGCCAAATGGCTTACTGACAGAACCCACACTGTAAAGGTAGCCAACTCCAAATCTAGCTCCAGACAAGTGGAGTACCTCAGGGTTCAGTCCTGGGACCACCACTCTTGTTTGAAGTACAGGTCAACACTAAGGGACTCTGGCTAACAAAGTTCACAGATGACTGCAAACTGGGAGCCATTACTGAATCCCCAAATGATGTGGATATTCTACAAAAGGGCCTTACAGAAACAGATGCTTGGTGCCAGAGCTATGGGATCAAGCTCATTGCCAAGAAATGTATAGTTATCCCCTTTGGGAAAAAGCATGTACCCATGAATTACCACATAGATAGCAGTACACTAAATACCGAAAGTGTGATAAGAGACTTAGGGTCAAAGGTGGACAGTGGTCTCACCTTCGATAAGCACATTGTCACAACAGTCAGGAAATCCTTCTATGTGGCACACATCATCACTAAGGGCTTTTCATCCAGAAAAAAGGAGGTCATTGTCCCACTGTACTCATCCCTCATTAGACCCATTATAGAATACAACACCCCGTTTGGTATGTACCTCTCAAGACATCTGCAACAACTGGAAAGGCCGCAGAAATACCTCACTAAAAGAATCACAGGCCTAAAGCAAATGCCCTATGCTGACCATCTAAAAAAACTCCACCTATACTCTGTTGCATATCGTCTACTCAGAGGTGATGTCTGCTTAATATACAAGGCCATGTCAAACCCAGAGCTGTTGGCCATACTACACTTAATGAAATCCCAATCCCTCAGTGACACATGCTCCAGGGATCTAAACCTTGTCATCACAATGAATAAAACATGCTGGAGGGATAGGTTCCTAACCCAGATACTCCCCAGACTCTGGGAATAGACTGCCCATACATGTCAAGTAGAGTACCTCTTTGGCCCACTTCAAAAGGAACCTTGATGATCGGATGGGAGATAGGAAATTCACCCCGGGGATCACATTAGTCATCTTGCTAGACAGGGGTCCAGGGAAGTAAATACTGTGGGAAGAAATAGCAGGGAATTGTTACGGCTAGGCTTGTATAGGCCCTAGGGCCGAAAGCCTAGTACCAACCTATGAACCTATGAATCCTAACGAAATCCCAATCCCACCGCACCACATGCTCCAGAGAGTTCAACCTCATTACCACAATCAACAGAACATGCTGGAGGGACTGGTTCATAACACAGAGACCGCCCATGCTGTGGCTTAGACTTCCCATACATGTCTAGCAGAGCATGTCCCTGGCCCTCTTCAAGAGAAATCTTGATGAGTGGATGGGAAATAGAAAATTCACCCCGGGGATCACTCCAGTGACTCTACTCGACAGAGGCACTAGGAACTAAGGTTGGGTGGCATGATACCAGGGTAATCCTATGGGCTAGGCTTGTAAAGGCTCCAGGGCCATTAGCCTAGTACACACCTATGAACCTATAGACAAATGATATTATTTACTACAAATGTCTTTCATGTTAAATGATGATGAGACATATAGGAATATACCTAAATATCTAGTCAATGTATATGTAGACAGAGTTCATGTTTTTGTTTATGCTCTTTTGATGATAGGTTTAATTGATTTTGAATTGCATTATTATTTTGTTTTTAAATCTCCTGTTGTACCATTGTTGTATGGGCTTCCCAAGATTCATAAGGATCTTTTTACACCACCTATGAGACTTATTGTTTCTAGTAGAGGTTGGGTCACTGAGCCTCTTCCTATTTATGTAGAAAAGATGCTCAGAACCGTCTTAGACAGGACTGACACAGTATTGCGAGACACCAAGAATTTTTTAGAAGATCTTTATACATGGGCCTCAGACTTTGAAAGCACTAATAATTTTTTTTATTTGTCATCCTAGATGTAGCATCTCTTTTTACTGTCATTTCCAATGATAAATGTCTGGAGAGCATTAGAGGTTTTTTGAGCACTAGGATGGACTTTTTGCTAAATAAAGTTGAGTTAATTTGCACGTTATTAGAGTTGGTTTTAGAAAATAATGTGTTTAAATTTGAGAGTAAGTACTATGTACAGAAAATTGGCATAGCTATGGGCACAGCTTGTGCAAATAGCTATGCTAATCTAATGCTGGCAAGTTGGGAAGCTGATTAATTATTGAATAATAGTTTTGTACATTTCATCTACTTTTACAAAGTTTCGTAGATGATATATTTATGATTTGGGGTGGTACAGAGGAAAAAATAAAGGATTTTGTTTTGATTCTACATGAAACCACCAATTTTTTGAAGTTTACATCTAAGATTTCCAGAGAAACTATATACTTTCTTGATGTTCAACTTAGCAAGAAAGAATTAAGTTTCTTGGGTTCTAGGATGTATAGAAAAGAAGTTAAAAGGAACACCTTATTACATAGATGAAGAATGCATCCTGTCTATATCAGCAGGAATGTGTTGAGAGGACAATTTTTTAGAGCTATGAGACTCTGTGATGATACTGCTGAACTTCATATAGTTTTTTCTAGACTAAAAACTGAATTTCTGGAGAGGGGCTATAGTGTTACAGAGTGAGATTCATGTATTGAAGTGTTAAGAACTAGGGATGGAAGGTTGGAAGGGGGAGAGACTATTTTTCCAGGAGCACAGAGGAGGGGCAATCCTCTGTAGTGAGAATTGCTTATATAATTAGGAACAGACCTGTTCTTACATTTTCAAATTATGTCAATATTATATGTGATATCTTTAGGAAACATTGGTCGATCTTGTTGGGTGATCCAGATATCAGGAAATTTATTAACATTCAACTTAGATTTAGCTTTAGAAATATTCATTCCTTAACACAACAACTGTTATATAGACATTCAAATTGTAAAATACATATGTATTCACAGCATAAGGGTACATTCAAATGTGATTTATGCTCTGCTTGCAATTATATTTTGTCTTGTACTTCTTATGTAGATAATGTTACAAGTACTGAGATTGTTTTAGATTTTTTTGCTAATTGTAGAACTAAGAATCTTATTTATTATGCAGGGTGTTCATTGTGTAACAAATTCCATATAGGTAAGACAAACCGAGCATTTAAAGATAGGATTTTGGAACATCTAAATGACATACAGTATCTAAAGGTAGAGAGATTAACGCTTTAGCAAAACACGTTAAAAACTATGATGCACAACATATGTTTACATTTTTTGTACTGGAAATTATTTATGAAAGTGGTAGGGAAGTTGATATAAAGAATAAAACTGAATGTGCTGAACAAAGGTGGATTTTACTATTAAAAGCATTTGTAGACCCAGATTTAAATGACAGGCTATCTTTAAAACCTGTTTTAAAGTCATGCCCACTACAACACTGAGTTGGGGGCTTAGCAGTTTAAGGTGTTTTTATTGGTGCATATAAGAGGTGACATAATCACTGCAAAGATGCCTTTTACATTGTCATGTGATTTTAATGTCTGTATTTGATTGGGTTGCCTTGTATTTAAAAATGTACATGCTTTGTTACTTTTACTATGGTCTGATGAAGCAGTACTGTACACTGTGAAAATGCTTACGAGTTCTTTATTAAAGTTAGTTGCTTGGACGCAGTGGCAGCCTGGAGTTTCTTTGTTTTGTATTTTCAGTAATCCAAAGATCTTACTAACTTTGGGGCTATCTACTCTCAGAAACTTCCTAATGTCTTCAGTAATACTTCTATAACTATACCATTCTTCAATAGACATGTCTATCAGTGAAAAAGCTTTTTTTACTTCCCAAAATGATACTGGCTTGTAATGTTTGACATCAGACAATAATTCAAGCATTTTCTTGTCATACATATACCTCTAACAAAACCAAAGCATTTCCTTTATCAGCTTTAGTTATAATCACATTTTTGTTGTTAACAGGATTATAAAAAATCTCCCTTTCATTTTTTGATAACTAAATCTAAAAGTTAGCAAGATCTTTGGATTACCAAAGATACACAAATACTTTGATAATCCACCTCTGAGGCCAATACTGGCAAGCAGTAAGAGCAAAACTGAAGGTTTAGCTATTTTTGTTGATAAGCATTTGCAAAAAATGATAGAAAGAGGCAGCTCATACATCAGAGACTCATTTGATTTTTTAACAAAAACAAAAAATTTAGAAATTAATGAAAAAGACTTTTTAGTGACATTGGGTATTAAATCTGTATATACAGTTATTCCCAATGAGGAGGGTATGGACACAGTAAGAGGGGAGCTGGTAAAATTCTAAGTTTTTTCCCCTAATACTATACAATTAATTATGGAAGTTATAGACATACTTCTTAGTTACAACTACTATGAGTTTAACTACAACATGTACTATCAGAGTGGTCATGGGTCTTGCCATGGCACCGAGCTATGCAAATATTTGTATGCATGGGTGGGAAATGACACACATTTTCAACAGCATGTATATGAAAAACATTCTCTTGTATAAATGCTTTACTGATGATGTGTTTTTGGTGTGGAGAGGTAGGACTGATGAACTTGAAAAGTTTTATAAGCACGTCAAGAGTTTAAGCTCTTTTTTAGAATATACCATATACTATAGTGACACCAGTACAAATTATTTAGCTGTGACGATTTCAAAAGAAAATGGTAAACTTATCAGCACGATATACAAAATAGAAATGCAAAACAATTCTTTTCTATATTATTCTAGTATGCATCCCACCAGAACTAAGCGAAATATAGTTAAGGGGCAGCTAATCAGAGTAAATAGGTTCACTAAAAGAAGGGGGACTTTCTGAAAGAAAGTGAGAGCATATGCAACAGATTTTTCCACAGAAGTTATCAGTGGAGACGGTAGAAAATAAATTGAAGTGTGCACTATTAGGAAAAATGAAGTCAATGAGAACGTGAACAACAAAAATGTGGATTATTGTTTGGCTATGCAACTAGCAAACAGTATAGATTCACTAGAGATAAAGAAAATAATCAGAAGAAATTGGAATATTATTAGATCTGAACAGTGTTTATGGTAACTGAGGAGAAATAGCAAAGTAATGGAACAATGGAGTGGCTGGGAGTGGGCTGCTGCTGCAGAGGTAGGGGACTGCTGCAGGAGGGGCTGCTCTGGGGGCAGACTAAAAATCACACAGTATTTTTATTGTTCTTTTAAATAATGTTTCTGGCATGACTAAAAATCTAACAAAACTGGGGTCAACTTGCATTAATGAAAAAAATGAGTTAAGGCAAGGAAGAAACTGTATTAACTTCTGAAAACACAGTAACACCAAAGTTATTCCAGTTTCTTGCCTGCATTAAGTCTTATTTTATCATCATCATCATCATAATCGCCACTATTTTTACTGTTGTTACTTCATAAATGACTGCCCAGAATGTACATACAATCTATTTCCCTGCCTAGGGCCTTGTTTAACCATGATCCAGCTCTGGTATTTTGCACTGTTTACTATAAATGATCAGAAGTTGAAATGAAACAATGAAATGTCAGCTGCAAAAAAAAAATAATAAACACTTTCATTCTGTGTTTGACATAAAAGGAAAGAAAGGGCTTATTTTTTACAACTGACACTTCATTGCTTCATTCCAGCTTCTGATAGTTTATGGTTTTCACTGTTATTTAATAATTAATAACAGTCATATTGTTGAACATGTCAGTACAATTCTGTGGATTGTGGACCTCAACCGAAGTGGCAGCAGCCCACCTATGTACATTCTGGGCAGTCATTTATGAAGTTTGTTTGCTTCTTTCTTTCGGCTTTTCCCTGTTAGGGGTCACCACAGCGGAACTCCGGTCCGCTAATGATTGGCAGTAGATTTTGACGTGCTGGCTTGCCGGGCCTAACGCACAACCTTCAATGAAGGAACGCCCATTCACGCATGTCGTCACACAGAAGACGCTCTAACTGAGAATCGAACGGGCAACGTCTAACTATGAGGTGACAATGCTACCGCAGCACCACCACCACAGTGCAGTCATTTATGAAGTAACAACAGTAAAAATAATGGCGATGATGAAGTAACAACAGTAAAAATAATGGCGATGATGAAGTAACAACAGTAAAAATAATGGCGATGATGATAAAATAAGACTTAATGCAGGCAAGAAAGTGGAATAACTTTGGTGTTACTGTGTCTTCAGAAGTTAATACAGTTTCTTCCTTGCCTTAACTCATTTTTTTTTCATTAATGCAAGTTGGCCCCAGTTTTGTTAGATTTTTTAGTCATGCCAGAAACATTATTTAAAAGAACAATAAAAATACTGTGTGATTTCTAGTCTGCTTATAAAAAGTTATTAAAGCTTCTTGCCTGACTATAAGCCTTCAGTTAGGTTATTATTATTATTTTTCAAGTTGCCCAGTTTTTGTTGCATTTCTTTTTCATTTAATTGAACAAATTAAAAAATGCAACAGTTTGAGCTTGAAAGTGGTAAACAGCTTTTCCTCACAGTTCTTATTTAAACTTCAAAATCTCATAGCTCAAGGGATAAAGCCAAAAACTTAATGGGTCGGAATAAAGATCAAATGTCCAGAATCAGAGACAGATTTTAAATATAATATTGTTCTTATGCTTTGTTGCTAGAATAACAAGTTTTGCATTAGCCTGCATTTTCTGAAGGATATGAAGTCTAGAATTCTGAAACTCAAGGTCTATCATTATTTAAGTTTTACAATCCTCATAAATTTGCCAGAAAATCACACATGAGGAACAGACCAAAAATATGGCACGAAATTAGGGATAGTCATGTGCTCTGATCTATCAACCTCTTAGGCCAAGAATTGGGAGAAAGTGTGAAAAACTCAAAATCATGGGCAAATTTTAAACTTTACTCTTGTCACCAAAGCAATGGATGAAGGTAAAACAGTTGACACCACATTACCTTGATTTGGCCAAGCCTTTTGACGCAATCCCCTGCTAAAGTGTAGAACAAAAGATGACTAGATCTAGAGATGTTATTGTCCCCCTTTACAAAGCCCTCTTAGGTCAATCATTTTGTATAATGCCCACTTTGGCATGTATCTGTTCAGACCCATGCAACAATATGAATACCCACAGAGATACCTTACTAAAAGGGTACAAGTCTTAACCAATAGGTCTTGCGTGGACCACCTTAAAGATTTATCACTATACGCAATATCCTACAGATTGCTTAGAGGTGATCCATATCTGGCATACAAGGCATCCTCTCACCCAATACTGATGGACCTACTAAACATCAGCAAGTCAAATGGTGTCAGAAATACTCAGTCCAGGTATCTAAACTGAATGTTGTGGAGAGATGGATATATATCACAGAGGCTACCACTATTCCTGAACAGACGATCCATTTAAATAAAACAAAGCTCATCCCTGTCCATATTCAAATGCAACTTGGATCTAAGGATGGGTAATAGAAAATGTACTCCAGGATTGCCCCTCATGCCACTAATGGATAGAGGCATTTCCTAAATGCTGCATCTCTTACATGGGTCCCCTCAAATTATCTATGGTATGATCACAGGATAGAGGCAGTTCCTAAATGCTGCATCCCTTACATGAGTTCCCTAAAATTATCTATGGTATGATCACAGTTATTCTCACTAGGGCTAATGTACAATTATCAGCCATGGGATAGGTAAGACCAATCAGGAAAATGTTAATTCAAGCACCAAAAGGGAAATTGGCTAAGCTTAAAATGTTCTCCAAGTGAACCTATGTTGTAGTAGTAAATAGTTTTAAAAAAATGCGCTTTTTAGATCACTATATGCCACTCTCACCCTCTGCCCCCCCCCCCAGACTTCAACAGCTTCCGGCGCCTCTGCCGTGTGTGTGTGTGGTCTTTCAGTAGTCAGGCTTCTACCTGTTGGCTCCTAACAAAGTCTGGTGATGATTCATCCTATGATCTATTTCTTATGCATATTAGTAAGCATCTAAATTTTAAACCCCTAAGAGTTCTCTCAAAGTTAGAATTTTTTTTCAGCATCTTTGCGGGCTTGCCTGTTTCCTGTGTCCAAGGTAATATGTTTAATGTGGCTAAAAAGCACAGCACACATTTTTCATTTTTCATGTTCCAGTTTTACCATTCTCTTTATAGAGACTTCAAGGGCTTCCAGGTGATATTTCCAAACAGTGAATTAAACTGCAATACTGCTGCTTATACCTTACAAACAGGTGAGATGGATAGGCTGTGTCTATGAGCCTGAGTCACTGCATGGGGCCTTTATGTCTGCCTAACTTCAGTATTTATTATCCGAGTTGCAAGGATCATCAACAGCATCAGATTGTTAGTGATTCCATAAAGTTTTTATTTGAAACCTACTAAATGCAGACAAAGACTACTGGCACCAAGGTTTAAATGTACTAGCATTTTAAATAATCAGAACAGGCAAGAATACAAATACCACTACATTAAGTAAGTATTCATTACAGAGCCATACATAATACACTTAGCTCAGTTTGCTCGAAGAGAAGGTTACTAGACTTAGTGGTAAAAGGCTGCTTGTGGTAAGAGCTGACAGGTTTACAGCAAAGACTGTGTTAGGAATATCTCACATAAGTAGTGTTCTAAACAGTAAAATACAGCTATTTTTTTATCTGTGCACAGAAGTCATGTTGCAGCAATGTTACTACTCCTTCACATACATAATGCTATAAAATGCACTACGGCACCTATCAAAAGGAAAGTTTGTGAGACGGGGAGCTGTTTACATTGCCATGTGTTACACGTTTGGGTTTCTGTACAGTTAAAACTGAAAGGGTTTTCTGTATAAGAATTTATGAACATATTATATTGATATTGTCAAAGACAATCTAAACAACACCCTGTTTAAACATATATTAGTCTGTGTGGAATTTACTAATTTTAAATTTGCTATTATGGAATGGGTGGCCCATAAACCAAGAGGTGGTGAGTGGGAAAATCATTTAGAATATAATCAATTTTTATAGCAGCACAGACCGGAATCCACCACCCATCCAGGGAACAATGTAAACACTTCTTTGGCCCCTGTTCTTAAGATGAGAGCTTCTAAGTTATAATTATAACGTATTGTTATTGAGTTTTTGTGTAAATTACTAATATTTTTTAACATATGTATTTCTGCATATACTAACTGGATGTTATTTTTATTTTATTTTATTTAATTAACATTTGTTAGCCAGGAAAGTCCAACCTGGAACAAAGCCAACTTTCACTGGAGGCCTGGGGAGAAGCAGTTCAGAATTTTTGAATATTTCTGCATTGATTTGATTATTATATGTAGTTCATATTTTTATTACATAGAATTTTGGAGATCTTATTTTTTACCTAATTAGTAGAAACTATCTTTTACATACTGCCTCAGCATACCTCTCAACTGTCCAGATTTTTGCCTCATATTTTTGTTGTGTTCCTCATAAAATTTTGGTTTTCTGGCAAATCACTGGCACATCACTGAGGACTGAAGTCTGAAAATAATAAAAACATTTAGTTTCAAACTTCATATTCTACAGAAACCCACGTTAATGTAAAACCTGTTATTATATCAACTTTCTAAGATTTTAAGAGCAATATATACAAATTGTCCCTATTTTGGGGCATTTGACCCCCATTATTCATGGCTTTGTCTAGATTTCTTGCTCTAAGAGGTTGAGAGGTATGTGCCTCAGTGATTTTGTCTGTTATAATTTTAATATTACTGTTTCTTTAAATAACTGCGGTGGTGGTGCTGCGGTAGTGTTGTCGCCTCACAGTTAGACGTTGCCCGTTCGATTCTCAGTTAGAGCGTCTTCTGTGTGGCGACATGCGTGAATGGGCGTTCCTTCGTTGAAGGTTGCGCGTTAGGCCCGGCAAGCCAGCACGTAAAACTCTACTGCCAATCATTAGCAGACCGGAGTTCCGCTGTGGCGACCCATAACCAGGAAAAGCCGAAAAGGCACAAACAAAACTGTTTCTTTAAATAGTATTATTACATGTCTAGTGGAGGCTATTTAAATAATTAATTTCAAATGGAATGTTTTTTTTTTGTTCTGATGAAGTATCATAACATTGTGGCAGGGACCAAAAGCATTCGCTCAACTTAATTTTGTTTCACCGTGATTTGCTGTTTTTAATATTAAAGTGTGGTTTGCCATTTACCATTTTATGATGTATTACAGCTTTTCACACACCAACTGCTTTGTTTACCCGAGTTTGTTTTTTTGTGTGTGATGCCTTTTATGTGGTTATTAATTTTATTCTCACTTGTATTACAGGGTTTAAGGTAATTATAAGTTAACACACATAGGTTCACATGCCATCCATGAGGTGTGTGTGTGTGTGTGTGTGTGTGTGTGTGTGTGTGTGTGTGTGTGTGTGTGTGTGTGTGTGTGTGTGTGTGTGTGTTGAACCCTGTAAACGACTGGTGTCCCATTCAGGATTAGCATTTCTGTTTTGTATCCACTGAGTGCTAGGATACGTTCCACCAGGTCTCCTAAAATCCAAATGGATTAAGCAGGTAACCAGAGAAAGAATGCATCAATGCATGAATAAAAACATTTAAGGAGACTATGTCATTATTTTCTTAAAAGTCATTAGATGAAAGGACAGAGATAAAAAATAATTACTTCATGACTGAAAATGGGCCCTGGTGGTCCACATCAGTCACCCGCCTGCTAAGTAAATAAAATCAAATAAATGATAAAGGGTTATCCATAGTCCTTGAAGATCATTTTGGTCAAGAATTAATATCAGCACTTGTAAATATGAGCCATAAAATTAAAACCTAACCTTTAAATAATTAACATGAAATAATGTTTCCATGTTTATTGCACAGTCCTGGAAATATAAACACATTAGAAAAACAGACAGTGCTCACAGTTCGAGTTCATTTTTCTTTGCTGCTAATAGAAAAGTATCCTCATAATATAATCTTCTCACTAAGAAAACCTCTTATTTTTCCTGACACTTATATTAACTTGTTCCCTAGACCCTGGCTGTGATAAAATTATTCTGATACTGTATATAGAATTCTTAGGGAACAATTCCAAATTCAGACTTAAAACTTTTTAAGCTATGTTCCATGGCTGAAGAAATCCAAGATTAGCACTGGGTGATGATACTAAAGTTAGCAATATTGTATTGCTGAAAAAATGGTAATTGCCAACTACCATACATGTTGGTGACTTTCGTGCTAGAAAGGCAACTTAGCACTTGCAATATAAACAAACCAACAAGCCAGCAAATGACTGAAAAACATTAATGTAATCTGTACATAAAGCAAAGCCACTAAATCTCTTATGCAGACAGGCTGTCCCCTCCAGTACTTCATTAATTAAAACAGTCATCTCAGGGGTCACCACATCGTGAGGATGGGGCATTTACCCCATTAGTGTGGATGTCCCTAGTAAAACAAATCTAGCACTGAATAAAAAAAAAGCATACAGTGCCTGTAGTACTTGATCTGTCCTTTTGTCCAGTTTTCCTTGTCCTGATGAGTAAAATAGATGGGTATGTCAAGCTGAAGGACAATTATTTTACTAATGTAAGGTAAAACTGCTGTTGTCATTCTCTTAAAGAAATACAGAGGTTGTAAGTAGCTCATACCCCTTCCATTTTCACTTTTTCTTCTGCTATTCAGTTCTCCTTAGTTGCAATACAATATGCCACTTGCCTCAACACTGCAAAAAACTACAATAAAAAAATGAAGTGTGTCTTGGAAGATTTCGGACTTACCAGGTTGATTCCAGTTTATTCTTTCAGCAAGTCTGAAAGTACCAATCTTTTTTTTCTGTTAGTTTGTTTATTTTTATTTATTTATTTTTTTGACATTTAAATTGTCAGTAAATCAAACAATATAAATTCCACCTTGCTCAGTCAATAGCTCTGTTCTGGCAACCTTGAGTATGAAGACTTGCATATTTGTTTTCAAGTGCGATAAATTTGTTTTTAAGCGTTTACTGCTGGCCATATCTTTACATGAAGTTATGGTTTCTTTAGTCTGCTTAGCTGGTGTAGCCAGCACACTACATCACTGTCTCCTCCCTCCCACTTATTCAAAGCTGTTCAGAACAAATCAGTTTTTTACTCTGTATTATACATTCAGACAGTTTGTTAGCTCTAGGAGTCATACACACTGAAGAGAAATGCTTCTTTATGTCCAGATTAAAATACCCCCCTGCCAGCTGCAGATTATGCGGTTTCCTCCAGCTCCTATCCTTCCACTTCAGTTCAGTACCCTTACATGCCCCATTCTTATGCACTGATATTTTCCCCTTTTCCTCACGGTCTCTAGTGAAGTTAGCCTTAAACTGTCCATTCTATCCTAATATAACATTCTCACCATTCTTTTAATCATTCTAGTGTACTTCCTCTATACTCTTTTGCTAATTACTGACTCCTTCCCTGTACGATCTAGAGAAATAGATAATATTAGCTCTTGTAGGATCAGCATTGTGCGTGCAAGAGACCAGATGGAAGGGAAGTAAGGCCAGGTGTATAGGAGGTGGGTTCAAATTGTTCTATTATGGTGTGGATGGCAGGAGAAATGGGGTAGGGGTTATCCTAAAGGAACAGTATGCCAAGAGTGTTTTGGAGGTGAAGAGAGTGTCTGACAGATTGATGTTTATGAAGCTTGAAATTGATGGTATAATGTTGAATGTTGGTAGTGCATATGCTCCACAAGTTGGGTGTGTGATGGATGGGACAGAAAAATTTTGGAGTGAGTTGGATGAAGTGGTGGTGAGTGTACCCAAGGGTAAGAGACTAGTGATTGGAGTGGACCTCAGTGGGCATATTGGTGAAGTGAACAGAGGGGATGAGGAAGTGATGGGCAGGTATGGTGTTAAGGAGAGGAATGCAGAAGGTCAGATGATTGTGGATTTTGCAAAAAGGATGGACATGGCTGTGGTGAATACATATTTTAAGAAGAGGGAGGAACATAGGGTGACGTACAAGAGTGGAGGAAGATGCACACAGGTGGATTATATCCTATGTAGGAGGGCCAGTCTGAAGGAGATTGGAGACTGTAAAGTGGTGACAGGGGAAAGTGCAGTTAATCAGCATAGAGTGGTGGTCTGTAGGATGATGTTGATGATCAAGAAGAGGAGGAGGAGTGTGAAAGCAGTGCCAAGGATTAAATGGTGGAAGTTAAAAAAGGGTGATTGTGAGGTGGAGTTCAGGGAAGAGTTAAGACAGGCACTGGGAGGCAGTGAAGAGTTTCCGAATAGCTGAGTAACTACAGCAGAGCTTGTAAGAAAGACTGCTAGAAAGGTGCTTGGTGTGACATCTGGACAGAGGAAGGAGGACAAGGAGACCTGGTGGTGGAATGAGGAAGTACAGGAGAGTATACTGAGGAAGAAGCTGGCGAAGAAGAAGTGGGATTGTCAAAGAGATGAAGAAAGTAGACATGAGTATAAGGAGATGAGACACATGGCAGAGAGAGAGGTGGAAAAGGCTAAGGATAAGGCATATGGAGAGTTGTATGAGAGATTGGACACTAAAGAGGGAGAAAAGGACCTGTACCAATTGGCTAAACAGAGGGACAGAGCTGGGAAAGATGTGCAGCAGGTAAGGGTGATAAAGGATAGTGAGGGAAACCTACTCACAAGTGAGGAGAGTGTGTTGAGGAGATGGAAAGAGTACTTTGAAGGGCTGATGAATGAAGAGAATGAGAGAGAGAGAAGGTTGGATGATGTGGGGATAGTGAATCAAGAAGTGTAACAGATTAGCAAGGAGGAAGTAAGGACAGCTATGAAGAGGATGAAGAATGGAAAGGCTGTTGGCCCAGATGACATACCAGTGGAAGCATGGAGGTGCTTAGGTGAAATGGCAGTGGAATTTTTAACCAGATTGTTTAATGAAATTTTGGAAAGTCAGAGGATGCCTGAGGAGTGGAGAAAAAGTGTTTTGGTATCTATCTTTAAGAATAAGGGTGATGTGCAGAGCTGTAGTAACTACAGAGGGATAAAATTGATCAGTCACAGCTTGACGTTATGGGAAAGAGTAGTGGAAGCTAGGTTAAGAAGGGAGGTGATGATTAGTAATCAGCAGTATGGTTTCATGCCAGGAAAGAGCACTACAGATGCAATATTTGCTCTGACAGTGTTGTTGGAGAAATACAGAGAAGGTCAGAAGGAGTTGCATTGTATCTTTGTGGACTTAAAGAAAGCTTATGAAAGGATGCCTAGAGAGGAGTTGTGGTATTGTATGAGGAAGTCGAGAGTGGCAGAGAAGTATGTAAGAGTGGTACAGGATATGTACGAGGGTAGTGTGACATTGGTGAGGACTGTGGTGGGAGTGACAGATACGTTTAAGGTGGAGGTGGGATTACATCAAGGATCAGCTCTGAGCCCTTTCTTATTTGCAGTGGTGATGGACAGGTTGACAGATGAAATCAGACAGGAGGCCCCGTGGACTATGATGTTTGCAGATGACATTGTGACATGTAGTGAGAGTAGGGTCCAGGTTGAGGAGACCTTGGAGAGGTGGAGATATGCTTTAGAGAGCAGAGGAATGAAGGTCAGCAGGGCTAAAACAGAATATATGTGTGTAAATGAGAGGGAGGTTAGAGGAATGGTGAGGATGCAGGGAGTAGAGTTGGTAAAGGTGGACGAGTTTAAGTACTTGGGATCAACAGTTCATAGTAATGGTGAGTGTGGAAGAGAGGTAAAGAAGAGAGTACAGGCAGGGTGGAATGGGTGGAGAAGAGTGTCAGGAGTGATTTGTGACAGACGGGTACCAGTAAGAGTGAAAGGGAAGGTCTATAAGAGGGTAGTGAGACCAGCTATGTTATATGGGTTGGAGACGGTGGCATTGGCATTGGCAAAAAGGCAGGAGTCAGAGCTGGATGTGGCAGAGTTAAAGATGTTAAGATTTGCACTGGGTGTGACTAGGATGGATAGGATTAGGAATCAGTATATTAGAGGGTCATCTCAGGTTGGACAGTTTGGAGACAAAGCAAGAGAGGCGAGATTGCGTTGGTTTGGACATGTGCTGAGGAGGGATGCTGGGTATACTGGGAAAAGGATGCTAAGGATGGAGCTGCCAGGTAAGAGGAAAGGAGGAAGGCCTAAGATAACGTTTATGGATGTGGTGAGAGAGGACATGCAGGTGGTTGGTGTGAAAGAGCATGATGCAGAGGACAGGAAGAAATGGAAACAGATGATCCGCTGTGGTGACCCCTAATGGGAACGGCTGGAAGAAGATGATGATGATGATGATCAGCACCTTGCACACTGTTACGATCACCCCTCTGAGCGTAGGTACATTCTTTGTTATGCAGCCCAGTATTTCACTGGCTGCTGCCTTCTTGCTCTGTTCTTGATGACCCACTATCATCAAACTGCAGCTTGTCCACATCTCTTGTCCTGCTTCTGAACTGTCAGCATATTGGTGAACTTCAATAACTGTCAGCCCAAGCTTCTAGGCTCTTTAAATCTATTTTCAGATCAGTTCCTCCATCTTCCTCTCCTCCTCCTCCTCCCAACCTTATACTACCTGTAGACAGGTTAATCTTCTTCACCATTTTCAATGATATCTTCTTCACACAGGCATTGAAGACTGCTGGTCCCAGGACCACCCCTTGAAGCATAGCAATGATTACCTTCTCTTTGTCTAAGTCTCACCAGGAAATTCAAAGTCTCCCCCTCCACCACTCCATTCTCTAAGGACTTGTTAAATACCTCTGTGAGAGGTTCTGTCAACATGACTGCTAACTGTCACGTGCCATAGGTAGTAGCCTGTCTGGTCTTAAACCTTAACCTCTCTTAATGAACTAACATCATTTTCCACTTTTATTCATTCTATAGCATTCTCCTCTATAGTCTCTTCTTTCAATACAGGACCCTTTCCATGAGAAAAAAAAACTCACTAATGAAATTCTTGATCTGCTACACAGCTGCTTTGTATTCCCTTGCCTATCTTTTTTACTGTAATTACCTTTATCTACACTGCATGCCACCCAAGGTACATAAACAAAGATTTTATTCCCCTCACTAACCATTTTTGCCACTTTATTTTAGATTCCCTTGATCTTAGTGATCTCCTATGCTTTTCTACTTCAAGCTTCCTCACATACATACACACACATGCACATGCATACATACACATGAATATATATGTCTGTGTGTGTGTGTGTGTGTGTAATACAAAAAAAATTATATACAATATATATATATATATATATATATATATATATATATATATATATATATATATATATAGATAGATAGATACAGATATAGATATATAAAACAAAGTTTAAAATATGAGCCTGATAATTCAAAATTCTGAATAATCAAATTTGCATAAGTATACACTTTTCCCCATACCTATCAGTAATTTTCCCATCCTTATCAGAAAAAGCAGAATTGGAATTAACTAAGTGCTTAGCAGCAGCAGAATTAACTAAACCTATACCTGCTGGATTGGGTTTGGGAATTGTGTATACAATTTTAAAAGTCTGAGGAACTTTACATCCTATCTGCCTTTTAGGGGCAGCTGGCTGACAATCAGGAAAACTGCAGGGAGTAATACACATCATCTGAAGCAGACAGAACAAGAGGATTCTAGAGAATCCTTCTGTAACAACTTACAGTACTTTGAGGAACTGAGAACTTTCAGTGTTCTCCCAAAGAAAATACTGATGCTCTCCAGCAAGAGTCTCAAAGAAAGAGAAACCCGGACAAGGAGAATCAGAAACTAAGCTCCCGTCTAAGTGGGAATTAGAAATTTGAGGAAAAGAACAGTATCCGTCCATCATCTTCCTGTTCAGATTCAGAATCTTGAATCTGTTCAGGAAAAGAGGAATCCCTCTTTCTTTTACCAAACACTACTTTGCAAGTAGGATCAATAGTCTAAATTAAATCCTGAACAAGACCCAATAAACTACTCCTATACAAAGAAAATTGAGGAGGAGTAGATACATGTTTGTTTTTCTGTTTCTTTCTGGCAGGACAAAATAGGGCTAACCATGTTACTAGTAGCAGCAGTAACTTCCCCAGGGAAGGGTACAGCATTCTGACAACAGAGAAAACTTCATTGATCCCTGACCCTTGCCCACTGAGGGGACCACAACAGCCGCAGACAACATTGCTAATCCCTAGTCCATACAAGCTGCAGGTGTTACACCAGAGGAACCCAGGGTAAAAGATGAGAGGTCTGAGTACAACATATGGCCACAGCAGAGTCACCCACTTGTGGTTAAGGCAAACTGCTAGCTTGCTGTAGTGGCAAAGGCTGTTTACTTCATTTTTTTCTTTTTGTGGCTGAAAGAAGGCCTATCCATGGGACAGTAGTATGTTACATGGTCAGTCCCAGAAAAGACAAGCAGCAATTTTCAGTAAACACTACCAGTCCACAAAAGTTACTTTTTTGATGGAAAAATGCGGTAAGAAGCATTTAAAAACACTATGCTAGCCCCACAAAAGTAAAATAAACACAATTTCTGAACACAAAAACGTTTTCAATTACTTTACATCACTTTTAATCTGACAAAAAAGTTCTCTGTTTAAAAGCATGTTACAATCTCGAGACAGTCCATTAAAACATAACACTCCTAGCTTTAAAATAACTTTCCTGAAGACAAAAGTAATAAAACATCAAAAAAGTAAGAAAATGGAAGTTTTTTTCCCCTACAGGGAACTTATCTGCCCAGCAAAGAAAAGCACAAGTCGACCGTTGACCCTCAAAAGCCTCAGCGGAGCATACCTTTTGGTGGCTCTAAAGCTTTGAAGGGCTTCACAGCCAAACCTGGCTTTTAGTGAGCTCAGCTTGAGCTGCCTGACAGTTTAGGGATGTGGAATGTGCCCTGAAACTTTTGAAGCTCGACTGCTATTATATCCTTCACAGGATATAACCCATATGGCTAAGGCTACTGCAGCAGTAACCAATATAATGAACATCCACCACTTCCCTTGATCTTCACCTGCCTGTAACTGGCTAGGTGGTATATAGGAATCTGTATGACTTCTTTATTTTCAAATAGGGACCTACAAAATATTCAAATGGATGCTCACACTGACACCACACAAACAATGCTTGAATAACCACACATCACCCCATCCAAAGGGAAGCAAGTTCCAAAGAAACCAATATATCAAAGGTGGTCCAACATGTATTGTTAAAAAATATACTTAGCATTCAACATGCACTTCTTAACATTCAGTCAAATCACCTTTACCAAAGCAATCCAAAGAAGAACCCTTATATATGCCCAGTAACACTTCAGATGTTCATTAGTATGCCTGACATGAAACTGCAAACATCACATCCAAATATACTGCAACATTATTAAAACTTAATCCCATAAACATTGTCACATTCACTGTGGTTCTCAAAACATTCTTCCCTTCCTCCTGCTCCATAACAACTCCTGCCTGTGCTCCACTTCAGCCAAACATCTACCACTTACTAACAAAATGTTCCAAACTGACCCTATAACTAATATACATAAATATGAAGTGCCCTTTCAATACATCAAATGTGATCTATCAACAGGCTAAACTGTGACATCCAATTATCAGAAGGAAAACGTGTGACTAAGCAGAACACTGAAACATGTGGTTAGACCACACGTTTTGGCTTTCAGGATGTGTTTGCATGTGTATTATTTATTTATTTTATTTTACATTTATTGACCAGGTTTGTCCGACTGAGCTGATAGCCCATTTTCAACAGAGGCCTAGGGAGAAAAGCTCCACAATTTTACAATCAATGTATAAATGAAGCAAAATCAGAAAAAATATCTGGAGAAAGCTCCACAATTTTACAATATAAATATAAAAAAGCAATACTCATATTGTGTGGTGTGATGTGTGTGTCTGAATGTTTGTGGGTTAGGGTTAGATTAATAGCTAGAGAGGGGAACAGGTGCTGTATTATAGTTGGGTACTGCATGCTTGTAGCGTGTTTGAGTGTCTAGCTTAGTGGTACTTTTAAGGAAAGGGTGTTTTGTAATGTAATGTGTAAAAATAGTGGAAGGGGTGGTTAGGGTTAGGTTTAGCACCCATAAGTAAGGTGGTGTGGGGGTGTGTGAAGCTTGGTCTCTTGCAGTCAGTATTTTGCATTCAAAAGAAATTGTCAGTTTACTGTCAGGCACTCAAAATAAGCACACAACTTAACTCAAATCACACCGAATACAACTAAAAGATGTAAATTGTATCAAGGGCAACAAATCACAATGCCCTCAGTAACAAATATCCTGAAGCCTAAATAATCATAGTTAAAATAAAAGAGATCTCAAAGCATCTGAAATTGATATCAATACATAAAAAACAACTCCATCAAACCAATTTTATATATAAAATACACTTCCTCCCTCACTGAGGCAAAAACAGTTGGAATGATATCTGACACAACAGAATATAATTATTAGTTAGCCAAGACACTCATCCTGTTCTGCATCTAAAACTGCTTAACATCAATATGCCTAAAGCATCCAGTTCTTAGACAAAGCCACTCCAAAAGCTTCCTGCTAAAATTAGTTACCGAGCCTACAGAAAAATAGTTATCAAAATACAGTCAGAAACATAGCAGGAAAGAAGGTCAGATATCCAGACCAATCATAATTTGCCATGTCATAACCATTACTTGTTGAAGACACTTCTAGGACTAGTAAAAAGAAGTTATGTACCTACCATAACGTTCCATGTTAGTTGTCTTCTTCTCGCCTTCTTTCTTGCTGGTTGGGTTCGGAGCCAATCCTCTCCGACTCGGCCATATTCAAAAGCTCGAGAGCTGCTTACTGGCTCGAGGCCCCCCTATATCCCATGATGCCTGGCGCTAGATACCCAGATCTTGTTTGGTAAGTCTAATTGCAGACATAATAACAGTAAGGGAATCCTATCCTAGAATGCATAAATCTTACTGCAGAGACTACTAGTCAGAAAGAAATAGCTAGAGAAGACTCAGCCAGTGAAAAAATCAAGAACTCTTCTCGGTCCACTAGGATAGGGGGATGGAGGGTGGGACGCAAGAAAGAAGGCGAGAAGAAGACAACTAACATGGAACGTTATGGTAGGTACATAACTTCTTTATGTTAAGTTGTCTATCTTGCCTTCATTCTTGCTGGTTGGGACAGCGTCCCTAGCACCTAAAACCCTGGGTGGCTCATTGGAAGAGACTCTCAGAACAGTGGAACCAAAATCAGCTCTGCTCCCGGAAACCAAATCCAACTTGTAATGCGCAATGAAGGTATGTGGGTTGGCCCATGTAGCCGCAGCACAAATAGATTCCATGGGCAACCTTGCCTGAAAAGCCACCGACATAGCTAAAGCTCTGGTGGAGTGACCTTTTGGTTTGACTGGTAATTTTTTATTCCTGAGTTGATATATGAATGTGATGATAGAAGTCAACCACCTGGATAAGGTTACCTTGGAGACCAGAAGACCTTGTTTACCTACTGCATAGGACACGAAAAGTTGATCTGATTTTCTAATGTCTTTGGTTCTATGCAAATAAAAGCGTAGCTGCCTGTGAACATCTAACTGATGCAACTTATATTCTGCCCTGTTGGAGTGGTTAGGGAAAAACACAGGAAGGTCTATGGACTGACTCAAATTACTCTCTGAAGAGACCTTAGGAAGGAAGGAAGAATTAGTCCTAAGAGCAACCCTGTCATTGTGGAACATGAGGTATGGGGGACGGATAGAAAGAGCCAGTAGTTCCGAAACTCTTCTGGCTGAAGTAATAGCTACCAGAAAAAGGGTTTTCCAAGATAAGAACTTCAATGAACACGAAGCTGCAGGTTCGAAAGGGGGCAAAATTAAAGAAGCTAAAATCAAATTTACATCCCACGGTGGTGGAGGATCTCTCACTGGGGTCCTGAGCAGGGTGGTTCCTTTGAGAAAGGCTTAACACAGCTTATGGGACATGATATTGTTTTCCGACAGGCCAATGTGAAAATTTGAAATTGCAGCTAACTGAACTCTAATTGTAGCGGAAGCAGACACAGCATGGAAGAGCTCCGCAAGAAATTCCAAAATGTAGTGTACAGGGGCTGAAAAGGGGTCTATACTTTTTGCCTCTGCCCAGGAAGAAAAACGTTTCCACTTACTAGCGTAAGTTTTTCTGGTTGTAGACTTGTGTGATGACAAAAGGATTTCGAGCACAGAGGGGGAGATATCTGGGAGCCTGGCTAAGGTTGGAAGTGGAGCAACCAAGCCGTGAGCTGGAGAGAGTGTAGGGATTTGTGCAGCCCACCTGATTGATGAATCAGGAGGTCTGGAACTAGGTCCAGAGTCCAAGGCTACTCGAGAAGATAGCGATGCAGGAACAGGAACCATATTTGTCGAGGCCAGTAAGGAGCAATGAGGATCATTTTGCAACCCAACACAGTAGCTTTCTGAATTAGCTTCGGGATGAGGGGAAAGGGCGGGAATGCGTAAAGAAGTCCCTGAGGCCAATCGTGGACTAGAGCGTCTCTGGGGGAATGTCTGGGAAGTGGAAGGAGAGAGAAGAAATTGCTGCACTTGCTGTTAAAGGGAGTTGCAAACAGGTTGCAGCAAGGTTGGCCCCATTTGCGGAAGATTTGGACCGCAACTACCTGGTTCAGAAACCACTCGTGAGGAATGAGAATTGCTCTGCTCAGTCTGTCTGCTATGACGCTGGACCTCCCAGGGATGTGCGCTGCAATCAGAAACTGTTGGGAAGAGATCGCCCACTGCCAGAGTCTGAGTGCTTCTCGACATAGGGTGTAGGACCTGGTTCCGCGCTGCTTGTTGATGTACCACACTACAGACATATTGTCCATTTGAATTGCAATAGTCCCAGTAGGAAGAGAGTCCTGAAGAGCCTGCAACACTAAGAGCACAGCTCTCATCTCCAAGACATTTATGTGCAGATGATACTCATGAGGTTGCCAGGTGTCTTGGACTGTTCTGCCCTGATAATGCCCCACCCCCACCCGATCAGGGAGGCGTCCGTGGTCACCATAGCCACTGGAGGGGGGAGAACAAATGGTCTGCCGTGGAGCACTGATGTGGAGACCATCCACCACACAAGGTGCTTCTTGCATGCTTGAGTGATCATAATCATGTAAGACATGGGAAGCTGCTGGAAGGACCATTGGGTGAAAAGAAGCCACTGGAGAATCCTCATGTGAAAACGAGCTAGAGGGACAAGTACGATCGCTGCTGCCATGAGACCTAGAGTTTGAAGGACAAACCTGGCTTGAATTCTTTTGCATGCTAATAAAACCTTGACATACTAACGAATCACTAACACCCTGTCTGGTGGGAGGGTCGCTAACATGTCTTTGGTATTTAAATTTGCGCCTATAAAGGTGATAGACTGACAGGGCGACAATGCAGACTTTTCTAAATTTATTGTGATACCTAGCCTGGAGCAAGTGTCGATAGTACAGTCTCTGGCTTGCAGAAGGTGATGACTGGTGGTAGCAGTGAGGAGCCAGTCATCAAGATATGGAAACACCTGGAATCCTTGCCATCTCAGAGATGAGCGGTAACTACTGCCATACATTTGGTAAACACCCTGGGGGCTGTGGTGAGACCAAAGGGCAGAGCTCTGAACTGATAATGGCTGGCTCCCAGCCGGAAGCGAAGGAATCTTCTGGAGCATCTGTCCATTTTGATGTGGTAGTACGCATCCTGAAGATCTATGGAGCACATCCAATTGTCCTGACCCAGGAATGGTAAAATGGACTGAAGCGTGACCATCCGGAACTTTGTTCTTTGTACAGACTTGTTTAGTCTGCTGAGATCCAAAATGGGTCTCCAGTCCCCTGTCTTTTTTGGTACCAAAAAGAACCTTGAATAAATTCCAGATCCTTGTTGGTCTGCTGGGACTTGCTGGATGGCCTTTTTTCTTAGCAGTTTTGAGACTTCTTGCACTGCTTGGTCCCTTAGATTGAGTGGAACATCTGGAAGGGACTTGTTTGACCTCAGGGGGGTGTGAACGAAGGGGATTCTGTAGCCTCCGGATATGACGGACTGTACCCATTTGTCTTGTGTTATGTCTTGCCAGGCTCTTGAGTACAGCGATAACCTTCCCCCGACTGCCTCTAGAGGTGGGCAGCCGGGCAACCCTTCAGGGATGCTTGAAGGGCTTCTCAGAGAAAGATTCTCTGCTGCCCTGATTTTGTGGACCCCCTCTGCCACAAGGGTGGCGTCTGTTATTGTTCCCTCCTCTGCCCCTGGATGGGAACTCACCACGTGTGTCCGGTAAGGCTCCATGGGATTTCCAGAACCACATCTTTCCACTCTTCTGACCCTTAGGATATGGTCTGGAAGGAGTGGAAAAATGGACTCCTACAGCAGAGAGAGTCTTCCCTTCCTGCTCACACTTGGTAAGGGTATCTTTCACCTGTGATCCGAAAAGAGAGGAACCATCAAAGGGGGTGTTGGTGACAGATGCTCTGAAAGGTTCCACAAAGTTACATAGCCGCATCCAAGCATGCCTCCTTAGGGCCACGCCTATGCCTGCGGCTCTACTCTCACCATCATCTGCATTCAAAATGAGCCTCATGGAGGAGTTTACCACTGAATTAAGAGTCACCAGCTGGGAGGCTGCCTTAGCCTGGGCCCCCTCGGCTGATGGATCTTGGAGGATATCTCCAAGCTCTTTTAGGAGATCCCTCTGAAGACGGGTAGAGTGGCACAGGTAATTCAGGGACCACATAGAAAAGGTCGCTGAAGAGAACATCCACTTCCCATATCTGTCCATTGTCCTGGAGTCCTTGTTAGGGGGATGGACAGATGAAGTTTCAGCCAACTCCTTCTTTGTGGCTGCCGCTACCACCATGGCATCAACGGGACACCTTTGGTCAAGAACTGTTTGTCCTGCAGTGCAGTAATGAATTTGGCAGGTCTTCTAGGGGTTGGTTCCACTGTGTCTGGAGCCGTCCATGCCTTCCGATCCCCCACAGACATTAGTGGGTCGAAAGGTGGAGACACCCAGGAGGTGGAAGGTTGGGATCCAAATGCATCCAGGAATACCGACTCATCCTTGGAAGGGCTTAGGGTAGTCCAGTTCCCCCTCTGCCTAGCATCTCAAGGATGTCTGAGAAGGAGACATCTTCAGAGGGGGATCTTGGGGACCCTTCCGACTCCTCTAAGTTGGTATCTGATGTGACAGACTCGGGGGAGTCAACATGCTTCCTCTTGCATTTCCTCTTACGAGGTGGCTCCTCTGAATGATCAGGGGAGGCCTCAGAAGAGGAGGATACACCCAAAGGGGTGTCCTGGAGTGCTGGATCCCCACGCTTCAGGTCTGGAAGAGGGGCAGAGGCTGACGCAGGCTCCCTAGGGGGAGGAGCCAATGGGGTCGGTGGTGGGACTGACTCAGGGGCCAGTACAATCCTCATCACCTTGAAGGTGTCCCTGCCCAGATGCAGAGAGGGCTCTGGCTCTGAAGAAACCAGAAGTCCTCCCTGCACCAAGGGGGACAGCTCCGAGGCAGATGTGGGAGCCAAGCTCACCTGAGCCAAAGCCCCGAGGGGGAGAGCGGGGTCAGACAAGGGTCCAATGCCACTCGCCCCCTCAGAGCCGATGAGGGAGTCTTGGCACCCAGATCCCTCCAGGGAAGGTACCATGGAAGGGATTGGAGCCGACGATGGAACCGAAAGAGAGGGTATCAGCGCAGATGATTCCACGACTCGAACCACAACGAACTCCAGCTCCGAGCTCATAGGATGAGTCGGAGGAGGAACATCTACAGCTGTGGATGGAGCCGACTCCTGATGAGGAGGGCTGGACAACATTTTGGCTAGGGCCTGCGATTTTAACAGCCTACTGGCCACTCTTTCCGAGTATTGCTCCGAAAGTCTAGAGGACCGAGAAGAGTGGGATGAGCGATGACTACGCTCCAATTGGAGCAGGGGTGACTTAGGAGCCTAATGTATCGACTCCAAAGAAGGAGACCTGGATCTTTTCCGACTCTCAGCCGGCTCCAACGAACGTGTCGGAGCCAACTGGGAGGGAGGGACATTGGTTCCAGCTGGAGCCGAGATGGATTGTGTGGCTTCACCTAACGATGACTCTGAACTGGGAGCCGACAGTTTAGGTGGCCTGGAAGATTTCATGGGCTGGGCCTTCGCCGGTGAATCTTGGGGTTTAAGCAAACCCCTCAGGATCAATTTATTTTTGTGCTCCTGCAGGACTCTTGGACTGAAAGCATGGCAGATCGAGCAAGAGTCCTGCAGATGTACGGCTCACAGACAATAAACACAAGAAGTGTGACCATCTGTCAGAGACATCTTCTGACAGCATGAGTCACACTTCTTGAATCCGGATGGTTTAGGATCCTTGAACATCCTGGAGGAAAACCAAGGGCAAGAACACACACAGAAAGGTTAAAGTAACCAACCAGTAAAATTTAACACAGTTACCACAACCAACTACAAGGACTACTACAACAAAAAATAAAGATAACTATCACTAAACACTAACAGTGATTAATAAAATATATATATATATTTTTTTTTTTTTGAGAGAAAGGTTAACCTCTAACTTAAACAGAAAAACCTTTCTGAGGAAAGGGAGAGAAGGAGGGGAGGGGAAACTCTCTAACTTAAATGAGTTTCTTGGGGAAAAGTAAATGGATCTAGAAAAGAAACTAGCTACAATACAACAGTCTAATCTAACGACTAATTACACACTGTTAGTTATGTACTCACCATAACGATCAATGCATGTGGTCCATCTCGCCTACATTCCTTACTCACGGGTTCGGAGCAGAGAATCGGCTCTGACTCAGCCAAAACTTTATAGCACGAAGTCTCTAATTGTCTGGGCTAACCCAGTATCCCAGGGTGCACCTCTCCCTAGCCTCAGGTCTTGTTTGCAAGCATAACAATCATAACACTCATAACCCATACTCAATAAACACTGGAAGAAATGCAGCCAGATAGGGGAACAAATCACTGACCTTGAAGGATCCACGGAGCCAAAAAATTCTTCCAATTCCTCTAAGAAGGGGGCAGGTGGAGTGCATTAGGAATGTATGAGATGGACCACATACATCGATCGTTATGGTGAGTACATAACTAACTGATGTTATGTGGTCCTATCTCGCCTACATTCCTTACTCACAGGACAGCGTCCCCAGCACCTCTATCCTGGGAGGCTCATAAGAAGATACTCCTGAAAACCATGGAACCAAAGGAAGCCTGGCCCCTAGAAGCCACGTCCAGCTTGTAATGAGTAATAAAAGTGTTAGGAGAAGCCCAAGTTGCTGCAGCACAAATATCATCCAAGGAAAGCCTAGCATGGAAAGCTACTGACGTAGACATAGCCCTGGTAGAATGAGCCTTGACGGGAAAGGGTAAAGTTCTGTCTGCTGATGAGTAGATGAATGAAATACAGTCTCTGATCCATTTAGAAATAGTGCACTTGGAAATAGGACAACCTGCTCTGTTCTCTGAAAAGGACACAAACAATTGATCAGATTTCCTAACTTGCTTCGTCCTATGTAAATAAAATCTCAGTTGTCTGTGCACATCCAACTCTGAACTCTGCTTTATTGGAAAAGTTCGGAAAAAACACTGATAGCTCAATAGATTGATGAAGATTGACAGGGGATGACACCTTCGGAAGAAAAGACGGGCTAAACCTGAGACTCTGTCCTTGTGAAAGACCAAATATGGAGGTTTAATGGACAAGGCTTGAAGTTCTGATACCCTCCTGGCCGATGTAATGGCTATCAGAAAGGCCGTCTTCCAAGATAAGAGTTTTAAGTCGCAAGTGGCAGCCAGTTCAAAGGGTAGTGATGTAATAGCTTGTAGCACAAAGTTCAGGTCCCATGGCAGTACAGGCTCAGAAACTGGGGGACGAAGTAACCAAGCGCCTTTTAGAAAGGCTTTACAGAGCTTGTGGCCCATAAGAGAGGGCTCATAAGATGTGTGAAAATTGCAGCCAACTGTACTTTAATGGTAGTGGGCGTGGAGCCCTGACGGAACAACATGGCTAAAAAATCTAAGACCGACAGAATAGGGGCTGTGAAGGGATCCAACCCTTGGGCCTAAGCCCAAATGGAGAATCTCCTCCATTTGCTGGAATAAATCTTCCTGGTGGAAGACTTATGAGAAGAAGACATGATGTGCACCACTTCAGGAGAAAAGGAATGTAGCCTGACTAGGGATGGTATTGGAGCAGCCAGGCTGTCAACCTGAAGGTTCGCAGGGATGGGTGAAGTTGTCCTGACATGTGAATCAGGAGGTCCGGCACTGGGTCCAAAGTCCACGGACCGTCCAGTGCGTACCATTGAAGAAAGGGGAACCATACTTGTTGAGGCTAGTGCGGAGCAATAAGAATCATCCTGCTTCCCAAGGATATGGCTTTCTGTATCACTCTTTGCAACAGAGGAAATGGAGGGAAAGCGTAGACCAGACTGGGGGGCCAATCGTGAGCTAGAGCATCCCTGGGAGATTCCCCCTGTGGGGGGATCAGAGTGAAGTACTTGCTGCATTTGGCATTGAGGGGGCTGGCGAAGAGATCGCAGCAAGGCTGGCCCCACTTTTTGAAGATCTGAACTGCCATTCGGTTGTTCAAGGACCACTCGTGAGGCATCAGAATAGCTCTGCTTAGCCTGTCCGCTATCACGTTGGACTTCCCCGGAATGTGCATTGCCACTAGAAACCGTTGGGAAGACACTGCCCACTGCCACACTCGCATGGCCTCTCTGCAGAGGGGATAAGATTTGGTTCCCCCCTGCTTGTTCAGGTACCACACTACGGACATGTTGTCAGAGTGAATTGCAATCGTTCCCAGAGGTAGAGAGTCCTAGAGTGCTCGCAATGCCAGAAACACCGCTCTCATCTCCAGAACATTGATGTGCAAATGTACCTCGTGGTCTTGCCAGGTGCCTTGGACCGTCTTGCCTAGATAAAGCCCCCACCCCATCTGGGAGGTGTCCCTGGTCACTGTGGCCACTGGAGACATAGGAACCAAGCTCCTTCCTCTGTCCAGATTGGAGGAGCGTAGCCACCAGAGGAGGTTCTGTTTGCATCGCTCTGTGAGAAGTATCAAGTGGGAAAGAGGAAACTTTTGAAAGGACCACTGAACCAATAGAAGCCACTGTAGGATCCGCATGTGTAACCTGGCCAGAGGTACCAGCATGATGGTGGAAGCCATGGATCCAAAATAGAGTTCCCCTGCACGTGGGAAGTTGCACGGCCAAAATCAAAACTGCACCAAAAAATACAAAGCCAGCAACAAGTGAGCCGTGTGATAACTAGTAGTTTATTAAAAACTACTAAGACTGCATTTCATGCTGGTACAAAACAGACCGGTTTCGGCCAATATAAATCCTGGCCTTCTTCAGTATATTACCATGGTAATATACTGAAGAAGGCCAGGATTTATATTGGCCGAAACCGGTCTGTTTTGTACCAGCATGAAATGCAGTCTTAGTAGTTTTTAATAAACTACTAGTTATCACATGGCTCACTTGTTGCTGGCTTTGTATTTTTTGGAAGCCATGGATCCCAAGAGCTGAAGAACTAACCTGGCCTGAACTTTTCTGAGGGGCAACAGTGTGTGGATCTGAGACTGCAACACCCTTATCCTGTCTTGTGGCAGAAAGATGCGCATTTGAATAGAGTCTAGCTCTGCGCCTATAAAAACAACATGCTGTGAGGGCTGCAAGGCAAATTTTTCCCAGTTCAAAGTAATTCCTAGACACTGGCAAAGTGAAATGGTCATCTCCCTGGCTTGAATGAGCAGATGGCTGGTGGGGGTGGCGAGAAGCCAGTCATCCAGATACGGAAACACCTGGAATCCTAGACGCCTCAGGTGAGCTGTCACCACTGCCAAACACTTGGTAAACACCCTGGGGGCTGTGGTGAGACCAAAGGGCAGGGCAGGAAACTGAAAGTGACTGGCTCCTAGCCTGAAGTGTAAATGACTCCTGGATGCCTTTTCCATTTTGATGTGTAGTAGGCATCTTTGAGATCGATGGAGCACATCCATACTCCTTTCTCCAGAAGTGGAAAAATGGACTGAAGTGTGACCATTTGGAACTTGGACTTCAAAACGTAGCGATTCAGTCGACTGAGATCCAGAATGGGTCTCAGGTCCCCTGTTCTTTTTGGCACCAAAAAGAGTCGTGAGTAAGTTCCTGATCCGACATGGTCTGAGGGGACTGGTTGGATGACTCCCTTTTCTAGCAGCTTTGCCACTTCTAGTGCTGCTTGATCCCATTGACTGGGTGGGGCGTCCGGGATCCTTCTGACTGGAGGGGGTGTCGATGCAAAGGGAATAGTGTAACCTCCAGTAACTATTCGAAGCATCCAACGATCCTGGGTGATGCTCTCCCAGGCTTCCGGATGCAACAAAATTTGGCCCCCGACTGGCTCCGGAATAGCACAGTCGGGCAACACCTCAGGAATGCTGGAAGGAAGAGCTGCGAAAGGAATTGCGGTCTCCCGAGTTGCGGGGGCCCCCTCTGCCTCTAGGATGGCATCTTCCAGAATAATCCCCCCCCCCGCCTCTGGAGGGGGACTCACCTTGAGCCATGGGAAAGGACCTCTGAGACTTTTTGAACCACATTTTCCCTCCTCTCTGAGCCTTGGGATAATGCCTAGAAGGGAGAGAAAATGGGCCTTTATGGCAGATAGGGTCTTTCCCTCCTGTTCGCATCTGGTGAGAGTGTCTTTCACTTTGGGTCCAAAGAGAGAGGACCCATCAGAGGGGGAGTCAGTGAAGGAAGACTTAAAGGCCTCCGTGAAATGACACAGGTGCATCCAGGCTTGCCTTCTGAGAGTTACACCTAAGCTAGCTGCCCTACTCACCCCTTCGGCTGCATAAGATATGAGCCTCATGGACGAGTTGACAATGGACCCTAGGGTAGACAACTGGGCATTAACAGTCTGTGCTACCGCCTCAGGCATGTTACCCATCAGAGTATCCCCTAGCTCCTTCAGGAGATCTCTTTGGAGCCAAGTGAAATGACAGAGGTAATTCAACGACCGTAAGGTGAAGGTCGCCGAAGACAGGGTATGCTTCCCATACCGGTCCACACTCCTGGACTCCTTGTTAGGAGGATGGACTGAAGAAGAAGAAGCATCTGCAACTTCCTGCTGAGTGGCTGCTGCCACCACCAAGGCATCTACCGAAACCCCTTTGGTAAGAAACTCTTTGCCCGGGGGAGCAAACAAGAAGCTGTTTGGACATCTGGGCACCGGTTCCACGGAATCGGGGTTCTCCCACACCCTTCAACAAATCAAGTCCAGGAGTTCGTCGAAGGGGGGAGGCACCCAGGAGGCGGAGGGTTGAGCTCCGAAGGCCTTGAGGAATACTGATTCCTCCTCAGAGGGGTCTTGGAGGGCCAGTCACCTCTCTGTCTCAAAATCTCCAGGATGTCGGAGAAAGAGACATCATCGGATGACGACTTGGGGGACCCCTCTGATTCCTCGAGGTCAGTATCGGAAGTGAGTGACTCGTCCTGGGAGTCGATGTGCTTCCTCTTGCACGATTTCTTACTGGGAGGCTCCTCAGGCACTGACTCTGAGGGGCTCTCAGAAAGTAGGGGACCACTCAAGGGGGTATCCCCAGCCCTCCAGGCTCCACCATCCATGGATAGGGGGGCACCAGAGGCTCTAGCTGGGGTGTAAGGGGACGGAGTGACCGATCCAGGTGATGTACCTGATGACCTGGCCAGGCCGCTCCTCGTGGCCTCGAAGGCTGGTCCTCCCAAATCCGAGGACCAACCAGTCTCTAAGACCACAATCGGAGTCGAGATTCCCCGAGCCGAAGCACCAAGAGGGAGGCTCAGAACCGACAGGAGTCCCAAGGCATCCCCCTCGGGTCTGACTGAGGAAACCCGAGTGCCGAAACCAAAGGATGGAGCTGACCTGGTAGGAGCCGAAGCCGGCTCCGATAGACTCGCCTGAGGTATCTGAGCCAACACCAGAACATCACTCGGCGTGGGGCACTCCAGCTTTGATGACACATGGGTGTTCGGAGGAGGAATCATCGATGCAAGCATGGGAACAGGCTCCGGAGCCGAAAACAGTTTTGCTAACACCGGCGACTGTAGAAGCCTCTGAACCACTCTATCCACATCCAAATCAGACAGCCTAGAGGATTTGGAAGAAATAGAAGGAGATCTAGATCTCCAGACTGGAGACTCATGCCTGACACTGGGTGACCTGCTCCAGAGGGGTTCCAATAATATCGGAGCCGTGGTCGACCCCAGTACAACAGATACCTGCTGCGGCCCTGAGGACAATGGAGCCGAGGAGGTAGTATCCATATCCGAGTCCTTCTCCTTCGGCCCTGAGGGCAGTGGAGCCGAGGATGTAGTGTCCATTTCCGAGACCTTCTCCTTCAGCCCCAAGGACAGTGGAGGCGAGGAGAAAGTATCCAATCTACAGACCTTCTTCGATGGCTCCGAAGAAGCAGATGGAGCCGGAGATCTTTTCTTGGTCTTAGGAGGCTTAGACTTGGTACTCGAAGGCGGGATGACTCCAAGGCCTCTTCAAAGGAGGGCTTGATCAGAACCTTCAAAATCAGTTTGTTTTTACATTCCTGCAGTACCCTAGGGCTAAAAACATGACAGAACTGCAGGACTCTTGCAAGTGAATAGCACCAAGACAATAAACGCAGATGGAGTGCCCATCTGTAAGGGACATTTTATGGCCACATTTAGTACACTTCTTAAACCCAGAGGGTTTATGTTCCTTCAGTTCTTTCGACATGACAAGCAACAGCGCCACACACAACCAACAGAGTCAAACACTAAGGGAGGGCGGGAAGACCGACAAACACTTGACAGGACGCTTCCTAAAAACTAATTTTTAACCACTAACACAACAGTAAATCACAACCAGGACACAGGAGAGGACTAGGTCCTCTAACTTAAACGGGCCTAGCCCGCGAAACAGTACGGATACCACAAACAACTAAACTCTCAACCTCACGCAACAACTATACAAGCACGAGGAAAAGCTATGAAAATAGCTTTTGTCAAAAGGAGACTGCTAAAATACTAAAAGTATTTTAAAAGTATTTTAAAAGGGTACTTAGACACAGCCAAGCGAGACCACGTCCTAACTCTACGAGCGGCAAACGAGATCTGGGGCTAGGGAGAGGTGCACCCTGGGATACCGGGTTAGCCCAGCCAATTAGAGACTTCGTGCTAGAAAGTTTTGGCCGAGTCAGAGCCGATTCTTGGCTCCGAACCCGTGAGTAAGGAACATAGGTGATATAGGACCACATAACATCTATAGTTTTGACAAGAAAAATACAATAATAACAAAGTTTTATATGACCTGAGCCAGTAGAACAACCTCGCAGGAGAAGCGGCAATCGTGATCTGGGTATCTAGCGCCAGGCATCATGGGATACAGGGGGGCCTCGAGCCAGTAAGCAGCTCTCGAGCTTTTGAAGATGGCCGAGTCGGAGCCGAGGATCGGCTCTGAACCCAACCAGCAAGAATGAAGGTGAGCTAGACAACTTAACATTAACAGTTCACAGTGGTGGATCCAGGAATCTGAAAAAGGGGATGTTTAGTCTGGTTAGCTGACTACTGGAGTTGGAATAGGAAAATGGAACACTGGATTTGGGGATGTGTAAAGATCACCTTAAGATATTCTGACATCATGTGTGAAAATATAGCAATATACATTCAGTTACACATGATTTTGCTGCGTGTGTGGTAGTAGAAATAGGTAATTCCAGTGCAGCACACAGCATATTTACATTTCAATTCAACATATGACTGAAAGAGATGATTGGTTGCCCATGACAAGTCACAGCCCCTTTCCATGGCATAGCTGGCATATGCATTGTTACAACCTAGGAAACAGTCTGACTGATGGGGATATTAGCCACAGAGAGTACCATAGTAAATGTAAGGGGGGGTTGTAAGTAAGTAATGATTTATGTGAAAACAGTGAAGTTCAGTTAAGTTTAAGTAACACAGCAATTAAGAATGTTGATGCTATGAAAAAATCCCAAAAAGCAAATAGTTTATTAATTGTATTAATTTTATAGATGTTACTAAAACAGATGTTTCTATGTAAGTATCTTCTGACTAAATACTTCCTGAGATTTTATTAACAATGCTGTTTCAGTTTTATCTTGTATTTGTCTCCATGTTAAACCTAAAAACCTTTAGTGTCTAGCCACTACACAAATAATAACAGCATGTCCTATTTTTATTATGATTTCACAAGTAATAAAATGTTTAGCAAATTATGCTTTAAATACACAGGATACTTTGTTAAAATAAAATATTTCACTGACCCTGTTGGCAACAGAGAAAACTCACATGTAAAAATCTGCTTAAATCTGTGTCAGTCATCAGGGACTTGGCTGCCTGTATTGATAACAGACTCTTCATTGATGCTCTTGCCCCTGTGTTGGTTAGAAAATCCTTTAGTCTTAAACAACATATCCTTTGTATTATCCCACCATGTTGTAATGATGTAGTACCGCTTCATTCCTTCCTTATAATGGTTTTCATTGAATATAATGCCCAGTTCAGCATGCAACTTACTAAACACTTAAACATGCTTAAAACATAGCAAAGTTTCCTGACTAGACAGACTAAAAGCTAAGTCTATATGCTTTGTTTCACATAGACTCCTCAAGAGTGATCCTTGCTTATGAGCAAACCAGTATTCTAGGACCTCCTTCACCTAAATAGAACCATTATAAAGCAAACACCTGTTCTGGAGACATAAACCTATACTAGAATATCAAACACACCAAACAGCATGACTGCTACCTAAACCAGTGTACCTCCACTTCTGGAATAGCCCTCCTTTATATATCAAAAAGAGAAATTCCATAGTAACCTTCAAAACCAATCTGAACTACTGAATGGAAGACCACAAACTTTCACCAATGCCATAAGGGGGAAGTCTACTTAAAGGAGACATAGTTAATTTCACACCTGTATTGGGTGATAGGGCTGAGATTCTTGATGGCGCCTTAGCATTATGGGCAACGATAACCTATGAACTATGAATTAGGAGAGTCAAATGTACCAGAGCTTCTCATTTACTATGAAGCTTTACAAATGCAGTTTTTTATCTTAGGACCATAGGAAGTTACTAGGCTAATGGCTCTAGGGCCCTTACAAGCCTAGTCAAGTTCTACCCTTATTTCCATGATCAGCACCTATTGCCCCTCTCCAAGAAGGACACAGGTGGAAGCCCCAGGGTGAATTTACAGTTACCCATCCAATCATCCAGATTGTGTTTGAAGAGGGCCAATAAGCTGCTCTGTTTGACATAAAGTGGGAGTCTGCTCCAAAGGTGTGGTAACCTCTGGAACATAAACCTGTCCCTCCAGCAGGTTCTATGAATGTCACATACCATGTTAAGGTCTTTAGAGCAAGTAACCCGTGTATCATTTGACTTGTGGATATGCAGCATTTCCAATAAAGCAGGGCCAGAGACTGACTCATATGCAAAGCAGAGATCGCTTCTGAGTAGTCTGTATGAAACGGAATAAAGTGACAGTGATTTCAGACAATCCACATAGGACAGATGCTAAAGACCTTGAATTTTCCTTGTGAGGAACCTTTGTAGTCTCTCCAATTGCTGCAGGTGCTTGGAAATGTACATACCAAAAGGAGAGTTGTACTCAATCATTTGCCTGATGAGGGAAGAGTACAGGGAGGTTATAACTTCTTTTTTTTCCGGAAGCAATGCCCTTACTTATCAGATGAGCAATATAGAATGTACTTCTTACCACTGTGGAGACATGGTGATCAAAGGTAAGGTTGCTGTCAATCTATGTGCCCAGGTCTCTCATCACCTAGTGCATACTTAAGGTGTTGCTATTGATGTGGTAGCTAGCAGGAACATTGTTCTTAACAAAAGGGATGATAATACATTTTTTGTATTGAGTTTAAGGCCATGGCTTTGGCACCAATCATTTGTTTGTGTAAGACCCGCTTGCAGGATGTTGACATCATTTGGAGATTCTATGACCACTCCCAGTTTGCAGTCATCAGCAAACTTTGTCAGTCACAGGCCTTTATTTCCTGAACATGTCATTATGTTGCAACATGAAAACTGTTGCCCTCCATGGCTGTTTTAGGTACTTTGAAAAAAATACTAGAACATCTGTATGTTGATCCAGACACTAAAATAGACATTTAGTATGCTTGATATACAAAGTTGATTGAAGATGGCATTGCCCATTGAACACAGTAAGACAGTAGTGCATGGAAGTATGTATAGAAGGCATAGAAAGTGAAGTAAACAAAGCTGACTTCCTGGCAGCAGCTCTGATATAATAAGATGGAGGAGGCGTAGTATACTTTGAAAGTGAGGCATGACAAATAGTAAAGACTCTGAGATATTTGGAGTTGACAATTATGCTGAAAACTAAACCTCCAAGATTAATGATATTTGTTTTGGAATCTATACGTAGGGGAAATGGAATTCTCTTTTAAGCATGAAATTCCTGATAAGGCTAGCTGGAAACTTGTGAAACTATATATACCTCCCAAAAAAATAAAATAAATAACCAACACCAATAAAACATATTTACAGAATTTTTGTCTAAAACAGTAGCATCACATGCGACTTTATACCTTACTCTGTTAAGCACACACTTAACATAAGAATAAATTATTTAAAGCATGTACCTCTAAACATTATTATGCCTTCATTTTTGAAACAGTGACTTTCTTCAGTACTGAGAAAAACTCCACATGTAACATTCAAAATATACATGAACAGACATACATTAACATTTGCTCATTAAATTGCATTCACGTGAATCATTTCTGTGCCTCTCTTCTAAGATTATATACTTGTTCCTTTAATAAAGTAACACATATGTAATCTCAGAAGACAAGCACAGATGAAATTCAAGGAAAATGTATAGCAGCACGCCAGATGTGGTACACTCTCAAATGTACCACTTTGGCAAGATTTTTTTAAAGCCTTGCTTAAGAAAAAAATTACCTCTCTGAACACTGCTATTCTTTGCTCACTCATGAATTGCTGAACAGGACATTCTATCTCAAGACAGATAAAAAATACACACACGCAAGCCACATGATTACCTACCTGGCATGTTTTTGGGGAGTTTGTAGAAATGACAACAGCTGGCTAAAACCACAAAGAGACAAGGTGACTATGCAGACTACACACAGAAGGAGTCACAGTGAAGAACCTAGCCACAGAACCAGGTACTTTGAGATGGAAATCATACATGCTGTGTCACTGTGCAAGTGATTGATTGCTTTCACATACATTTTGCCTAGGCCACCCAAAATACTTATTTATTGCTATAGTACTACATATTCAATTGACAAAAAATGTAAATAACTGCAAAAACAGAGACAGTTAGACATCAACTATCAGTGATGTGCATGCTTTCATTTCATATCATGGAATACCAAATAAACACTTTCTGGTTTGAGTTATAAATATATTTATTAACAAATGTTCATAATATTTTTGGAAAATAACTCACATTTTCTGTGATACTCAGAGCCCGATCATGGTCAAATGCAGCCCTAGGCAGAGTAATGGATCCTTCCCCAACAGAGCATCGTCCCAAAGACATAGCAGTATCCCACTACTTGGCTATTTCTCCTAACTATAAACACTCCTCAAACCTCTCAGTGTGTTTACTATTTTCTTCTACAACGATTAAAGATATTTGCATTTAATTTACAACTTTTATTTCAAATTGTATATCAGAAACACAGTAGACAGTTGCCAAACAAAACAATACAGTCTTACAAAAAAACAGACCTAGCATTAACAGTAAACTTCTCTGGCCTTGAAACTCACATTCTTTGAAACTGAATTGAAACCCACATTCAAAGAAAATGCATCTGACCAGTGGCAGACAAATTTTACCTTTGGGCTGTTTCAAACCATAGGCACTTTGCACACCTTTTCATAACCATGCATGCAGGTGTTCTTTGACTTTCCTTCTTGATTGTATTAAATTATATTCTTTGTATAGTACAGTACCACTTGTTAGAGTGTGTTTTAAATTTGTAGATTTGATCATTTTCCAGTAAGCAATGAAACAAAATGCATGACCCAATAATGACAAAACTGCCCATTTCAGAACATTTCAAACCATAAAAGGCCACTCAAACTTCTGTCATTACAATCCACCAATATCAGTCAATATGCACAAACTCTGCAGAAGGAATAGTCTTGAGTAATTCCACGTTAAAGAGATCTATGACTAATGAAGAGTTACAAATTCAGAGCCTGCAGCCCTTGAAGAATTGCGTATGTTACACAAAAAAATGGTAAGCTGATAATATTGTAATAGGGAATTGATGGCAAACTGACAACAGGTTCAGAGTTACTGGGCATCTCATCCAAAGGAAGACACACTCAGGACTGTAGCACCTCCCTCCTCAGGACTGTAGCACCTCCCTCCTCCTCTTAAAGTACAACACAGTACCAGCAATCCATGTACATGCAGCTTTCTGCATTAAAAGACACATATGCTACCTGTTGTGTTACCAACACTGCTTTAAAATTTAACAGCTCACTGCTTTTGTTAAACAAAACTGTTGCACATTGAAAACAGACTTAGCATGACAACAGTAACTTTCTCTATGCTTGAAGCTCACAATTCCTTGAAAATGCAGTAAAACAACCCTCAAAATCACCAGTTCCTCTCTTTGTGAAAGGATTTTACTCTGTTGCAATTTAAAATGAATAACTAAAAGTGACTAACTCTGATCTCCACAGACAGTGAGTGTTATGAAAGCACTGTATTGTGCCGGAGGACCAAGTGTCAATGTAACAAAATCTTACCTGTTGTGTTATCTCTCTGCTGATTTTAAACTGTGATCCTCATACTGTCTCCAAAGAAAAATGGCCACTCAGCATTTTCATCTACCAGTCTCAATCCTGCCATTAAAAGTAAATAATAAAAGAATGCATTTGCAATGTTGCAAATGCTGAAAAACATAAGCCCAGAATTGAAAAGTATCATCCCGAAAATTACAAGCATTCCACCACTGCTTAATAGCGAGCACTTTAAAGAGCTTGATTTGTGCATGCCTTTCATTATGGTAACACTACAATAGTTTTCCCTTTTTAAAAACTGAAAAAAATCCAAAAGTGCTCTTCTATTACCCCAGTGCAAATTTTTGAAATAAAAAAGTCTGGGAACTCAACACAGGAAGGTTTGGCAACCAGCAATGAAGAGCAACAGCAGAGGTATACTAAGAACTGACTGGCCAGTTTACATCGTGTCTATTTTAGAGGATGAACTTGGTGATGGTAAAACAACAGGGTTGTTGTACTGAATGCATGGAGCAGTGCCTACAGAAAAAAATATACAAAATATGGAGAAATATTATTTTACCTATATGCTGGGGATATTGGTCTGACTTTTTTACTGAAATACTAGACTAGCTGGAAATGTTTCTCGGCAATCATATAAGTCACAATACTGTCACGGATTGCAAGTGCAATAGGCATGAAGGAGTTAATAATTCACTTCTTAGAGAATTGCCTATAACTCCTTAGCAGGATTACTGTGGCTTCAGGAACATGATTGGTCTGTGAGAATCAGCTGACAAGGAACTAATCCTTACAGTTCACTCATATTTCAGGAAACATGATTGCAAGGCATAGACAAAAATGTTAATGTCACCTGGGAAGACTGAAGAACAGAACATACCTCCAAAAGCAGTGCATTTGAGAAATAAATGGGCATAATGGTGAGCTTTGGCATACCTGGTAAATCAACCACTGGGTGAAACAGAAAAATGTATTATTTTGGCTGCACATTTTCCAATTTCAACAAACGAACAGAGCATTTTTTATGCCACTGATGTACGACGACTTTAAAAAGGAGGTGGAGTGCTCTCCTGTCCCCAGGCCTAAATCCACCACTGATTTATTAGTATTCATTACTGATAAATCCTGTTTTACTTCTACCAATCACAGCTAAACTCAGTTAATTACAATACATAATCAAACAGAGATTACTTCAGGTGAAAAAATCACAGTATATTAATAACAATACATTAAAACAACTAAAGAAAAAACAAAATCTCAAATAAATGTTTAACTATTACATTTGTATCAACACAGGCATTCATTGATCACAGTACAAATTAAAGAATTATTTGCCAGCATCATGCCACAAGGCAGCACCAACATAAACTTCTGCAAAAGTCACACGTTGTCATTTACACAAAATAATAACAATACTTGATGTTGCACTAAGCCACTGTCCACTGTCACACATCAGGTTGACAATTTCACTGTTATAATATGCCATCATCTACAACCACATGCACATACCCAGGTCACACATATACAAATCACAGATCATTCAACAAGACTCCCACTAGCTGATGCTGATTAAACCTTCTGAAACCAAAAACATATTACTTGCCCCATTGGTCTATATGAACAAGCATCATTTATCACCCAAACAACTTAAATACATTGTCACTGTCACATATGAATCTGCTGGTTAACAAAATACAGTTGATTTCCTCAGTGACCCTAGCAAATCAAATAACACTATAAAGAAAATCACTGATCATGCAATTAAAGGGTCAAGAAAACAGAGGAAAAATAAAATTACTGATGCTTCATTTTATTGAGAATTTAATTACTTTTTTTAGAAGCTGTAACAGTTTTTTGCTTCCATTATCTAGTGGTCAATTTAAAGTATTATCCATGCAGTCCAACATCAAGGATTAGGTTACTATTTTGTATCTAAGTTATTCCTTCTTTTAATGTTGATCTAGGACTACTGGGGTTGGAAGGGTGGCCTAATGGTTAAGGTGTTTGCCTTACAAACACAAGGTGCAGGGTTTGAGCCCCTCAAGGGATAACTGGCTAGGCTTAAAATGGCTTGCAGGGGCAGTTAGCTTAGTACTAGCCTATGTACTAAAAATCGTTTTCCTTGTGAGGAAAAACATTCTGGATCTGACTAGAAACAATGACTGTGTCTATATATATATATATATATATATATATATATATATATATATATATATATATATATATATATATATATATATATATATATATATATATATAGCGCCATGCATATGTATATAGATATATATATATATATATATATATATATATATATATATATATATATATATATATATATATTTATAGGGATCTAGGACTATTAAACAAAAGTTCAATAGTCTGAATCCACAATCACCGAATACACTTTAACGAAAGCGCTTTCACCAAAATATATATATATATATATATATATATATATATATATATATATATATATATATATATATATATACTGATAAAATCCAACTCACTGAAGAAGTACAACAAAAAATCTATAGACTAATAAAACTTCTGCTAAAACTAGAGAAAAAAAGAAACACTAAAACACGGAACTGATGTTTAGCGCTTTCACTCATTTAATGATAACTTGAGCTTCATCAGAACAATGATAAAACAAATGACTACGACTCATTTAATGATAACTTGAGCTTCATCAGAACAATGATAAAACAAATGACTACAATAAATATATATGTGTGTGTGTGTGTGTGTGTGTGTGTGTGTGTGTGTGTGTGTGTGTGTGTGTGTGTGTATATAGATAGATATAGATATACAGTTTCAAACCTTTAGGAGGCCATCATGCTTTTCTCTTGTGCACTGTATTATAGGAAATTCAATTAAGATGATTAATTAATTAACTAATTCATCAAATTTATGATTTTATCTATATTTAATTCATTTAATTAAGTTTATTAAGTTAATTAAGACTGGCACATCTAATTAACTTTTATCATGTCTTGACTGGTGCAAAGTTTCACACACGTAAAAAAAATCTCGTTACTTCAATATGATAAAAATCTTGTGATGCATCTTGGGACTCTAGTCAGGTTACTGCTTTTCAGAGATCTGTCTGCCCTTTCAATCTCAAGTGATAAACCCTTAACATATGTAACATATGGGGAATCCAAAGTGTCAGAAAGCTGCCCAAATTGTCTCCTTTCATTTTTTTCTGGCATTCCAAAAATCCTTATTATTTCTATGAGTCATGCTCTCTAGAGCTTCCACTACGCACTCCAGAGACTACAATCAACAGAACATGCTAGAGGGACAGGTTCATAACCTAGAGACTGCCCATGCTATGGAATAGACCCCATACATGTCAAACAGAGTACCTCACTAGCCCTCTTCAAGAGAAATCTTGATGAGTGGATGGGAAATAGAAAATTCACCCCGGGGATCACTCCAGTGGCTCTACTCGACAGAGGCACTAGGAACTAATGTCGGGTGGCATGATGCCAGTGTAATCCTATGGGCTAGGCTTATAAAGGCTCCAGGGCCATTAGCCTGGTACACACCTATGAACCTATAGAACCTATTTTTCTTTTAAGAACTATATGTCTCTTAAAAGACAGCTGTGCTATAAATCTTCAGGCCATAAGCCTATAGTTGACTCACACAGGCACGGCACCTATCCACGCAGAAGTTGTGTGGCATGAAAATGCATTCACACAGGGTGTAATTATACTCCTACAGGTATAGGAGTGTCTATTGAATGTGACTTCTATGACGACTGTGGAACAAGAAATGTAATATATTTAAGTTATTGTAGTTACTGCCCAGTCTTCTATATTGAGAAGACTAATCATTCACTGAGAGAGCGTATTATGGAACATTTAAGGGACATAAGAAATTCCAAAGAGAGTAATGCTCTAGCAATGGCTGAGGGTTCACAACATGCATTTAAATTTTTCATTTTAGAGATTTTATTAGAGAGCATCAGGGGTGGTGATTTTAAAAATAAAACAGAGGCAGCAGAACAGAAATGGATTATTCATTTTAAAGCGTATAGACTGCCTGGTATTAATGATCTGACTTTGAAGCCTTTTTTATGTACACGCAAATTACCGCAATGAAACTTACTGTTGATTTTTATATTTTTAAAATTTTATATTTATGAATTTTTTTTTAGTACTTTTGTATGAGTGTTAAGACAGTCTGAGAGAAGGTGTATACATGTCCTTTAAGAATGCTAATTGTTAATCGGAATAAACTGCTGACTTGATGGGTTGTAGTAGCATAAATATGTGTGCAGGCATTTCTGTAGTCTGAAGAAGCAGTGTAATATCGCAAAAGTGCTTACTCTTTATATTAATAACATTTCTGTCCTGTGCTGTATGGCTCGATATTTTGTTTTATTTTGACATTACTGCACTTTCTAGTGTAGGAAAATTTGGCATCCATAGTTCTGAAAACTAAATATATTAACTCCAGTTTACATCTTAGAAATAAACAGAATGTTGTGTTTTGCTGTAAAACCAAGTATTCCCTATTCTTATGAGATGGAGTGAATTTGTAATTTGTATTTTTAGTTGTGAGATATGGAGAGAGGCAAAGCTCCTGTATTGCTGTCATACATAATTAAAAAAAATAGGGCATAAAATGTAATCTTTCCAATTTCAATTTGGGAACCAGTAATTACTGGTGTGCCATAAGATTTGTCTTGAGGCTTACATTATTCAATCTCATGTTTGTATTTCTTCCTCATGTAAGCACATGTTGGGTCAAAAAGTACTTAGTTTATCTCAAGATCCAAAAATGAGGCCTATTTTATTCAATGTCATTTTTATATTTCTTCCTAATGCAAGTATATGTTGGGTCAATAAGTACACTGATGATATCAAGATCAGAGCAGTTGTCTGTAAGAATTCTTACATTGCACAAAATAATAACTACTGAACCAGCTTAAATGAAATGATTTCTTATCTTTGCCTTAGTTTTAATATTACTATGCATAAGGTTATGTTTATGGGCAAGCCTTTAACTGAAGTATTAGTCAAGCTAAATAATGCTACCTTCAAAAAAATTAAAGTTATGTACTTACCATAACTATGTATCTGTAATGTCCATTTTCAGCTGGAGTCTTGAATCCGACTCAGCTGCATTTATAAGACTCTCGGATCCAACTCTCAACCTCCTCCCTCTACCCATAATGCCCCAGTCAACCTTCTATACCTCAGCTCGAGTTTGCTGCCTTATAAGCCCTAGCAGTAACTAATCCTTAGCATAGTCAAAGTAAGAATACTAGTAACAGAACTGGGGCTCAAACCTGGAACAGAGGTTCTACAATAACCACAAGATCACTCCAGGAGAAGATGGGAAGGTGGAAGGAGAGCAGGGAACTGAGGAAGAATGACAATGGACAACACAGAAGTAAAGTTATGGTGAATACATAACTTTTAATATCTGATGTTGTCCTTTTATTCATTCCTTAAGATTGGGACAGAGTCCCCAGCTACATGGATATTGGATGGCCCTCATGGACAGATATACCAGAATAATGCAGAACCAAAAACAGCTCTGCTGGTGGAAGTGAAGTCCAATTTGCAATGAGCAATAATGATATTACCATTAGACCGGGTAGATGCTGCACAAATGTTGTCAATAGATGTTCTATAACAAAAGGCTGAAGAGGTAGCTATGGACCTGGTGAAATCTGCTTTAGGAGGCCTGGGTAGGGACAGACCTTGCCGACTGTAAACAAAGGAAATACAATCAGTAAGCCATTTGGCCAAGATAATTTTAGAAAATGCCGAGCCCAATTTGTTTGGGGAAAAGGAGACAAACAATTGTTCCAACTTCCTGAAATCTCTTGTTCTGTGGAGATAAAAACTGAGTTGCCTATCTACATCCAAAAGATGGAGCATGTATTCTCGTTTGTTAACAAAGTTGGCAAAGAAAACAGGCAAATTCATGGTTTGATTAATATTTCTTTCAGAGGATACTTTAGACAAAATTGATGGATTTGTCAAAAAGGTAACTCTGTCTTTGTGAAGATTTGGAAGAGAGAGCCTGGAGTTCAGAAACTCGTATTGCAGATGTAATGGCCATCGGAAAAACATTTTTTTGTGATAAAAATTTTACATCAGACTTAACCGATGGTTCAAAGGGTTTCTGTGTTAACCCTTGCAGCATGACTGTCAAATCCCAGAGGGCATGATGGGTCCTTCAATGGTGGCCTAAGCAAGAAGGTACCTTTTAGAAAGGCCTTGCAGAACTTTGAAGATGCTAGTGAGGAAGCATTTTCTCCTAAGTGGAAATTAAATATGGCTGCCAATTGCAGCTTGATAGTAGAAAAACTAGCTCCTTCTTGAAAAATACATGCTGATAATTCTAGGACTGCAAAGACAGGAGTAGTAAATGGGTCCAGTACCCCTTGTAGAGCCCAAATAGAGAAGCTTTTCCATTTCCTTTTGTAAAATCTTCACTGTAGAGGCCTTGTGAGAAGATAGAAATATCTCTTAGGCTAAGGAGGAAAGCCTGGGCTGTCTAGTTATCAGTGGAATTGGAGAAACCATGTGGTCAAACTGAGGTCTGCAATGAACAGATGATCCATCCTGGAGGGTGAGAAAGCAGGTCTGGACTTGGATCCAGTATCCATGGTGAATAATAAAGGTGAGACCAAAGGAAGGGGAACCACACTTGACGAGGCTAAAATGGGGCAATGAGGACAACTGTGCTCTTCAACCAAAGTACCTTCTATAAGAATTTTGGAATCAGAGGTATCAGGGAATAAGCATGAAGGAGATCAGAGGGCAAAATGTGGACTACAGCATCTCTCGGTGACTCCCTCTGAGGGGAGGATTAGGGCAAAGAACCTGCTGCACTTGTTGTTGTGGGAAGATACAAAGAGGTCACAACAAGGTTGGCTCCAATGACAAAAAATCCTCTCCTCCATTGATTGACTGACAGACCACTCGTGAGGCATCAGATTTGACCTGATGCGTTTGTCTGCTAGAACAGTGGGTTTCCCTGGTATGTGCATTGCCATAATAAAGTGACTGGAGACTATTACCTAATGCCACACTCACATTGACTCTTAACAAAGGGGGTAAGATCAGATTCTCCCAGTTTGTTGATGTAAAAAAACCACAGACTTGTATCACAATCATCCCAAGAGGAAGAATGTTTTGGAAGGCCTGCAACACTAGGAGGACCACTCTCATCTCTAGGACATTGATATGGGAATTGGATTCCTCTAAGGACCATATGCCTTGGAACATCCATCCCAAGAAATGCCCCCCACCCCAGTTTGGAGGAGTCCATGGTTACTCTGACTACTGAGGATGGAAGTACAAGAAGGCGGCCTAGGAAAACTTTGTCTGACTGTATCCACCAATGGAGATGGTCTCTGCATACTAGTGTGAATTTGATCGGAAAGGACAAGGGATGAGGAAGAATTGACCATTGAGCAGCTAGGGTCCATTAATGAATGTGCATGTAAATCCAGACCATAGGTACTAAGGTTTTGGAAGCTGCCATTAACCCTAGGGCCTGAAGAACAAGTCTGGGTGGGAAAGAAGGGAGTGCAATAGTTTGCTCCACCTGGTACCTGATTATGCTTACACAATGTGGTAGAAGAGAGGTTATCTGACTTACTGTGTTCATCTGGGCACCTATGAACTCCAGGCTCTGAACAGGTTGAAGATGAGATTTGCAGATGTTGACTAAAATGCGTAGTAACTGACATAATTGGAGCAAGTAGTCTCTGGATTCCTCTAGGAGATACTTGGTTGAGGCAGTGAGGAACCAGTTGTCTAGGTATGGAAACACTCAGAATCCCAGCAGTCTCAAGCGAGCTGCTACCACTGCCATACATTTGGCAAACACTGGGGACTGTGGGTGAGACAAAAGGGTTGGGCTGTGAACTGATAATGACTGGCCTCTAGCTGAAAGGGCAGACATCTTTTGGATCATCTGTTCAGCTTAATGTGATAGCACACATCCTGTAGATTTATGGAGCACATCCAATTGTCCTTATGTAGAAAGGGAGAATGGACTGAACCATGACCATTTGGATCTTTGACTTCTTCACAAATTGATTCAGTTTGCTTAGATCCAGAAGTGGTCTCAGGTACCCAGTTTTCTTCTAAGTTCCAAATAATTTCTGGTCCAGGAAGATTTTTCTGTCTAGCAGCTTTTGAATTTCTCGAGCTGTTGCCTCCTTCTGACTGGGTGGAACATCAGGAATCCTTTGTTTGTTGGGGAATCTGGAAAAATGGTATTTAATAACCTCTGGATATGATTTTTAGCACCAAAGAGTCTTTTGTTGTTAATGCCCAGGCATCTGGGTGCAGAGACAAGCACCCCCTGACTGCCTCCATAAGTGAGCAGCTGGGCAACCTTTCAGGAGTGCTGGAAGGAATTATCCAAAAAGGAATCTTGGAAATCCTGGTTTTGTAGGTTTCCTCTGCCAAAAGGATGGTGTCTTCTATTTGAACCCCCCTCCCCCTGAGGGAGTTATCCAAACATGAATCCTAGAAAGGACGCTGAGATTTACGTAACCACATTTTCTTGCTTCAAATTTCTGGAAAAGGATTATTGAGGGGTTGAAAAGCATATCCCTGCAACAGACAGGTTCTTTCTGTCCTGTTCACTCCGGGAAAGCATTTCCTTTACAGTAAGGCCAAACAAAGATGTTTCATCAAAAGAAGCATTGATGAAAGAAGATTTGAAAGTTTTCACAAAGTTGCACAGGTGTATCCAGGCATGCCTACTAACGGCTATGCCTGATTCAGCCACCCATGAAGTATCCTCTGCAGCATGGGAAATTAGCCTTATGGACGCATTAGAGATGGATAATAGTGTCCAGTTGTGAAGAAGACTTCTTGTAATCCTCCACAGACATTTACTCGGAGAGAGATTTAGTAAATTCCTTCGTCAAATCCCACTGTAATCTTGTATAATGTGCCAAATAATTCAGAAGCAGTAAGGCAAGGGTCGCTGAGGCAAAAAGGTGCTTTCTGAATCTGTCCAGTGCCCTGGACTCTCTGCTAGGGGGATGAACAGTGGAGCTCTGCTCCACCAGCACTTTCTTTGTGGCTTCTGCCACAACCATAGCATCATCAGGGACTCCCTTGCTCCACTGTGGCCTGCCTTTAGGTGGTGCCAGAAATTTATCATGGCAATGGGTTCTACAGTACTCAGTTCCTTCCATGCCTGGCATGAGACTAGATCTATATGCTCATCTGCCAGAGGATTTACCCAAGGCAAAGATGTGCTAGATCCAAAAGCTTCCAGAAAGACTGACTCCTCTTGGGAGTGGTATCAGAGGACGATCCACTTTTAAGCAATTTCTCAGTTTATTTAAGTATGCTGTCAGGTCAGGAATTTATCTGAGACAGTCATTAATGGAAGAAAGTTTGCGTCTAGGGTTAGGTTTCATTGTTGTTTGTGTGGTGCAATTTATATTGTGGGCTGTGGCTGTAGGCATACCAAGTGGTATGTAGGACAAACTAAAAGAATGGTCAAGGTGTGTAATTTAGAGCAATTGGGTGACATTAGAAATAAAATATGAAGAGTCTTGTGGCATATTACCTTCTTAATATCCATTCAGGGATTGATCAGAGTTTCTTTTTTAGTGTGTTGGCACAACCTATGGTGTACAAAGTGGTGACTTTGTGGATAAGCTCAATGAACTGGAGAGTAAATTAATTTTGAATTATAGAACTCTTTCCCCTAGGGGTCTTAACTTGGAAGTTAATTTACATTAAATTTATATTAAATGTATTAATGTTAGTTATTTCATGTTTTTTTTTAAAAAAGTGGTCTATTTAGGATGTTTACAGAAGGCTTTGGTGCATTTTATAATATTAACATTTTAAATTTGAGAATAATGTAATGGATATCTCAAATTGTTAAAGCACTAGTTCTGAGTAAATAGTAAGGTTATAGCACTGAGCACTTTAAAAAGTTAATTGTTTAATTAGCAAGGTGGATATTTGCATGTATAAAAGGCAGCATGATGTAAATCGAAATTATCCATTGAAAACAAAAGGCTGAGGTACCGGATCGTTTGTTGGAATAAACTAGATAAGTGCTTGAAGTTTTTTTTTTTTTTTTTTTTTTTTGTCTGGGTGTGATAATATTTATTTTGTCATGGTGTTGAACCATCCACTTTTGCCTGAAAATCTCTAAGATGTCTCTGAAGGAGCCATCATCCAGTGAAGATCTGGGGACCCCTCTTTTTCACAGAAGTCAGTGCCTTCGGTGAGAGGCTCCAGAGGGGAGTCTATGTGTCTCCTCTTACACATTCTCTTTTGGGGAGCCCATCAGCTGGATGATCTGGACAGGTATCTGAAGAGACGGAAAGTCCTCAATGGAAACTGTCTGAATGGTGGATGGGGCCAGCTTTCCCTGTGGAATAGGCCTCGGAGGATCAGAGCTCATATCCAAAGGTATAGGTGTAGGATCCAAACAGGATATAGTAGTAATATCTCTTAGACAAGAGAAAACCCTCTCCACTACCTCAAAGGCAGAAGGACTGGGAAGATACTGTAGCTGATTGAAACACATTTGAAACTGCTCAAAACCAAGAAATAAATAGCAACAGTATCACCAAACCAAAGAAAAACAAGCTTCAAAGCAGGATCTGACCAACGTAATTCACAGAGTAAACGAGTGCCAAGTGGGTAGTTGCAAGAAAATTTATTGATATAAAACAAGCGCTTTCGCTCGGCTAGATACCGAGCTTTTTCAAGTTAAAAATGAATTAAAACATTTGAAACAGTGCCATTTTATATATCTTTCCCTATCACATGGTTAGCTAGTTAGCTGTTAGTTTTAAGTCAATTAACAACTAACAATTATTAAGGAGTGCTACTTTTGTGAAGCAACACCCATAATTTAAAAGGGAGAAATGCTCATATGTTTAAAAAGAAATACCCACATTAAACAGCGTTGCACATTTGAAACATAAAATACACTGTTTAAAAATGTACGTGCTAATGCTCATGTACTAACTCTAGTAGCAAGTGTGTATACATATAAAACCTGTTAAATAAACAGCATTATCAGTTATGTTAAAAAGCTGTATTCCTGTTGTTCATAATTTTTGTGTTAAATATATTTGGTGAATGTTAAAACAATTTTAAAAATAGTAGAAATAGAAAACATTTGAAACTGCTGATACTACCACACCGTGACCCTGCCAGGACCCATGCCTCGAAGGGGAAGTAGGACCCAAGCTGTCCAATGCCAAAGCTCCAATGGGCAGGGATGGCTGCAACAACATCTGAGTGGAACCTAGCCCCCCAGAATCACTGCCAATGCTTCTGGTCCAAGACTCATCCTGGTCCAAAGAAACTGGAGCAGAACAAGTCAGGGAAGCAGTTGAAGAACAAGATCTAGCTGTCTTTGGATTGGATGTCAACACTCTCGTGTCTCTCAGATCCAAGGGCTCCAAAACTGTGGGTCAGATTGGAGAAGGAGAGATCACTGCATGAGAAATAGAAGGAAGGCTCATGGATTCAAAAGGAGCTGGAGATGGGATAACCTCCATCTGAATCTGAGCTCTGAGGAACTTCCTCATCATCCTATCCACTTTGTCTTCTGAAAAGCTCCAGGAGGATCTGATAGAAGAAGTGGTGAACTAGGACCAAGACTCTTTCCTCAGGGTCTCCTTAAGGAAAGAGCAATGGAGTTGAGGAGAAACAGGCTCTGAAGATGGACTAGTCTTTAGAGAGTGGGTTAGAGACCTCTTGAATCCTTCACCTCCAAAGAGGCTTTGGATGACTTTGTGTGAGTAGTGCAGAGGAAGAAGGTGTCAGCAATCCCTTTCATTCCCTCCAGTACAGGTCTTTTGAGTGTGTACCTTTAACTCCCTGTGGGTGTGGCTAGAGCCTTTAAAAAAATGAAGTTATCATCTTACAGTTCTAACAAACACTCATTGACAGAGGTCAAATATCAATGCAATTGTGTTTGCCATCATGTATGCTTCAAGATAAAATATTCTGATACCTTGTATGTAGCATGGTTTTGGAATTATTAATGCAAATATGAACAAGCAATATCTGACGCCTAGACGTACAGTAGGAGCTAAGTGCAGAAACGCCTAGAGGCACACTTGGCTGTAATGAGTTAAAACTAACTTATTTCTACAATTTCTAAGGACCCTGGAATTAAAGGCTTCACAAATACAACAGTCTGTGTTGAGAAGAGAGGCTCCAAGGCAGTAGATACACTCCCTGTGGGCATCAGAGTTTCAGATGTTATGCCCACTGGAATTGCATTTTTTGAAACCCTTTGGTTTCTCACTCATGATACCACACTGGTTAGTCTGAAAGGGCAAGAGCGATTACTAAGAAAATGGGAAAATACGTTTTTTTTAACTACCAACAATGGCAGGTAAAGAAAATGCCCTCTAGAGGGTAGAAAATAGAAAGGAAAAGGTAGGAAAAAAACCCAACAATGGCATTGACAGCTACCTGAGGTAGAAGATACAGAGAAAAGAAGGGTGCTGCAATGTAAAAAACTCCAAAACGCAATAACTAGGTAAGGGAGGTGGGTGAAATAAGACAGTAAGATAGGAAATTCTAGAGATAAAACTATTTGACTTACAGCAAGAGAAAACACCCAACAATAAGACTGTCTCAAACTCACAGGCATGATTCCTGAACTTTATTACTATTAAAACAAAAAGAAAAAAAGTCATGGACCTTCTTCACCTTGTTCCAACCCCTCCCACACACCCTAATCCACCAGTCCTAGCTGTCTCAGCAAACCACCTCCCACTCCTCTCCCACATGCTCCTTACCCCTCCCATACACTCCTTATCATCCCTGCTCACCTCCAACCAGTCCTTCCTCTCATCTCCCTCCCAATCCCTATCCCCATCCCACCCACAATGCCTCACCGTAGTCCCCATCTTTCACTACTTCTCCATAACATATCGGTTTCACCTTCACTCTCACTCCCCTCTAACCTAGTAACTTTCAACTTCAATCTCTTGTCCTCTTTCTATTTCTGGTCTCCACCATAGTAAGCACACTCTCCCTCATACACTCTCACCTTTGATTTCTCATTCCACCTTTCACTACTTGCCTCATACACATAATGCTCCCCTCTACCTCATATCTATCCTATTACTTTACCTCTTATTCCTTACCTCCTATCATTCTAAACTTAATCATTCACATCCATCTCCAACTTCCATATTTCTTCTACTCCACAGGAAATACTCCCTGCCTTTCCTAATCTGTCCCTCTCTTTTCAATTCTTCTTTCCCACAACTCTTCAAATTAACAATTCTCCCTCTCACCACTACATTCTTCATACACAAAAGCAAACCTTTCACTTTCTACCTTCGTACTACAATACCTTCCCCACTTGCAAGCAATATACTATTAGCTGCTGACATCCACCCTAACCCAGGCCCTTCCATCCCAACACTACTTATACCAGCTTGACCAAACATCTCTCTATCTTTGCAATTAACATATAGAGGCTACCTAAGAAAGTTACAAAGTTGCACTCCTAGATCACCTATCACTCACCTCACATTCTAGCTCTATCTGAAACTTGGTTAAAACCCCATATCTCTAGCTCTAAAATACTACCTCCCCTCTACAACATTTACCGCCAAGATAGAACTAGCAAAAAAGGTGGGGGTGTTACTATCCTGTACTCTTCCCACCTCAACCTACCCCCCCCCCTGCCCATATCTCAGGCCAACTTTCAACCAACAGAACTACTTTTTCTAAACTGTCACCTCAACCCCCAAAAGAAATTTGCCATCACATCTATCTATATCCCACTGCAGAATAGCATTCCTATCCTCGAATCTATCCTAGACTGGATCTATGTGACTGTCCCCTATGAGACCATACTACTAGGTGACATTAATATCGACTGGCAAAAACTATCCTCTACCTCCCCCTCCCTACATATCAACCTCCATGGTTTCCATCAACTTATCACAACACCTACCCACTTCAACAACACCACTACCAACCATTCCACCTTCTTGCCTCCGACCACACCCTATATCATAACCCCAGTAACCTTCCCGATCCCCTAAGTGACCACCTCCCTACTCAAGTCCAGTGATACATCTCTCAAATCCCTAAATTTCACCATTTCAGAGAATGTCGCAACCTTTCTTCCTTCAACTCTTAAACTTTTAACAGCCAAATTGCTTCCATTAACTGGTGCTTCCTGAAGTACCTCCCTCTCAATGATGCCTTTCTACATTTTAATTGTACATTTCTGAATATTCTTGACTCTTTAGCTCCCCTTAGAACGGTGAGAATCAAAGCAAATTATTCACCATGGCTCACCAAAGACACCCTCTCTCTCTTGAAAGAAAGGGACAAGTACTAGAAACAATGGCTAAAAACTAAATCTGTAACAGTCTTACAAAAATACAAAAAACTATGAAATCTATCAAAAATACAAATATGACAAGAAAAATACTTTTATAATCCTCAGTTCTCCTAAAAGTCTAATCCTAAAAAAATTCTGGCACACCATTAATAAAATTTTGCATCCAGGTGAACCCACCACTCCTAACCCCTACCCAAATAACTCTCCCTAGAAACTGACACCTTACTTAATACCTACTTCATCAAATAAATTCAATAACTTACCCAACCCTCCCAAAACCACAACCTCTCTCACACCATGCATAATACATGTAACATCACTGCTTTCTCTCTTAACCACATCTCCACAGCTGATATCAGGTCTCTTCTACTAAAATTAAAAACTTGCTCTCCCTCTACTGATAACCTTCCCCCTCTTTCTTGGACGTGCAGCTCAATCTATAGCCTATCCCTGTCGCTATCCTAATAAACTGATCTATCCAAGAATTCACTGTCCCAGACATCTGGAAATCTTTCTACACCATTCCACTACACAAAGGAGGTAACTCCACTGATCATCCAACTACAGCCCCATTGGCATCCTATCTCCATTATCCAAAATCCTTGAAAACTGCATTCATTACCAGCTTCTAAACTACCTAACCAATGAAAATCTTCTGACCCCCACTCAACATGGCTTTAGGCCATATCATAGCACATCCACAGCCCTCATATCCTTCAAATACACTGTTGCTGAAGCTAGGGACAAAAACGTCTGGCATCTTGCCTTTTGCTTGACCTCTCTAAAGCCTTCGATACAGTCTCCCATTCCAAGCTACTCACCAGACTTACTGATCTAAACCTCGCCCCCTCCACTATTCACTGGTTCTCAAGCTACCTCTCAAACAGGCTCCAATCTGTCAGATGGCAATCTACCTGCTTCCCTTTCCTCTGGTTCTCAAGCTACCTCTCAAACAGGCTCCAATATGTCAGATGGCAATCTACCTGCTCCCCTTTCCTCCCTACCCAAACTGACATCCTTCAAGGCTCAGTCCTTGCCCCCTCCCCCTTCAACATTTTCACCAATCATCTCTTCACTTCCTGTACCTCCTCCTCCTTTATACAATACACCGATGACTCTACTCATATCTTGTGCTGACAACATATCCAAACTTCTTTCCATCACCCAAAACTCTTTCTCATCAGGGAAAAAATGGCACACAGAACACCAACTCATACTTAACCCCAAAAAGACTAAGCTCCTACTATTTCCTCCCAAATCTCTCTCTCCCACCATAAATCCACCTTTACCATTTCTTCTCTAGATAACACACTCATCAAAGCAGAACCGCACACTAAGTTGCTTGGTACTATGATGACCAGCTAAAATTCGACATCCATATTCAACACTGTATCAAAAAAAAAATCAGAAACTGGGTGTCCTCTACAGAAATAAAAATTCCTTGCTCATAACTCCAGGCCCACCCTAGTCCAAGCCTTCCTCCTTCCGTGTCTCCTCTATGCCTCCCATATCTTTACCCATCTCCAGTCAGCCCTTCTCTCCAAACTTGAGCAAACCTGCAATAATATAACCAGATTTGCCTCTAACCAACCATATAAATCACATCATTGCCTTGCCCTGAAACAGCTCCAGTGGCTGGAATTCCCTCAGCTCTTACTACTTTCCCAATTGCAGCTCACATACTCCTTACTTAACAAACCCCTAGCCTGCCCATCTCTCTTCACCATAGTATCTCCTTCCATCCCTGCTTGTTCACTTTGTAGTTCAGACCAGCACCTTCTTGACATCCATAAACCAAACAAAATTATTGGTAAACTCCCCTACAAGCACTCAGTGTGCCTTTCTTGGAATAGGCTCCCACCTAACCCTCACAGAATGACTAGCTCCAGCTGCTTCAAAACTGAAGTCAAGCTTTTCCTCCTTAACTCAAGATCCTGCCAACATCCTCCTAAAATGTCCATGTCTGCCCCTTTTTATTTTCCACATCTCTTCTATTACTCTTAATCACTAATCTGTTGATTAATTTCAATACAAACAATAGGATACCATGGGAAAGATAGATCAATACTGTTACTACTTTCACCTATTTTTTTATATTTATGTAGCCTTTTTAATGTCAAATACTTGCTCTCTTACTTTCTCTATTTTTGCCTAGTATGTAATCTTTTGTTTGGTAATGCTGGTGCTTTTCTCCAATTTTTTTTTGTAACCAAGCGAAAAGTGACACTGCAAGAAGAAAAAAACGCTGTTCCAAAGCCACAAAACGGTATTTTAATAAACAAATGTAAGCACTTTTATTTCCGGTGCCTCAGAAACATCATCAGACAAATAGATACACTACCTCACATCCTTTAAATACCATAAAAACATCACTTCCTTAAGGGATTAACCTCACTTCCTTGAGTGGATGGGGCCCAAGTGCAAGGCATGTTATACAACATCTTATGCAACATCTCACTTTCTAAGAAAGGTGGTGCCAAAATACAACATACAAAGTTACAAAATATTTTCTTACTTTCATAAAATCCTAGTGCATTTTGAATACTAAAAGCTAAAAAACATATACACAAACATAGAAGTTAATGCCAATAATAAAATTGCAATAGTTGCTTTGTATACTAAAAAAATGCATGTAATTTCGTAATAAAAATCAAATACCTGCTTTCAACTTTAAAACAGTTCTGATCGATATGTACTCATTAAGCCCTGGGGTGGTAGTGGCATTTAAGAGAACTTGCCAATACAGTTCCCTTTTCTCCACTAAGGTTTCCCAGTCACCCCTCTGTCTAGTACACCCACCTTTTCCAAAATAACAAATACAAATTTCTTAAAACCAGTACATGTGGTGGAATGTTTATAAAGTGCATTACTTGTGTTTTTGCTCTTAATACCATAAAGATACTGAAATTCTCATATGTAAGGGGCTGTTAATTTTGCCAATATAAAAAGCAGAACAAGTGGCACAAAAACTGACATAAACAATCCCCTTGGTGTTACAGTCATATTTACCTTTAACAGTAACCAAGAATGGGCAACTTTGTACAAGGAAACTACCAACTTCCCGGATATATCTGCATTGTCGGCAGGCCCCACATTTTTTCATTCCACACCCAATGGTGTGGCCGTTCATTTGTTGCTTGTTGGTTTCAAAAATACACCAACCACAAATATGCGTCCAAGTTCTACTGTACACAGACCACAAAAACACCGGCACTAATAATCTCCGAATTCACTTTTATTCAGTACATACAACGTTTAGCGCTTTCATCTAAAATCAATAGACTTCTTCTGAAGTCTGACAAAGCCAAACTGGGTTGGGTCCAGTGTCTGAAGATTGCTTAAGTCTTTGTTGATCATTTCTGTGAAAATACATTCCTTGGCTTTGCATATGAGTCAAGTCAGATTAAAAGCTCTGTAGTTTCCAGGGTTAGTTGATGGTCCACCCTTGTGAAGTGAGATAACAGTTGTAGTCCTCCATTCTCATGTTACAAAGCATGTTTTGAGGCTGTAGTTCAAAAGTGACTCAAGTGGTCCTGATAGGTCATGTTTCAAGCTATTTAGGAGGCATCCTGGGATATTCTCAGTGCCCATTGAGGCTATGGTTTTGGCCTTACTGAGAGGTGCCAGGACGTGCTCCCTGCTAATAGTTTGGGGGGGTATGCTAATAGGTATTTCATGGGGGTATGCAGGGGAGTGGATTGGGGAGTGACATTTAAGTAGAATTTGTCAGCCAGCAGATTCACCATGTCTCTGTGGTCGTTGAAAGTGGCAGCATTGACCACCAGTTCGATACACTGCTGTGTACTGCCTTTGAGGTTACAGATTAGCTGTAGAATGTCTTGTGGTTGTTTTTAGCCTGTGAGGCTATCTTCTTAACCTCATAACTGGCCTTGTTGAATTTAATTAGTCCTCTTAGTTTCCTGTTTAGCTTAATTAGAATACTCTTATCATTATGGGAGTTGATCTTCCTGATTTTAGCCAAGACTTTTTTTCTTTTTGTTATATACTCTTTTAATGTTAGGATTCCACCAGCATGGATTCTTTTCAGAGATTGTATTGGGCTTACATTTAGTAGGTACAGCTCCCTCTATATAGCCATTTGCATAGTTGTACAAGGTCTCTGTGAACTGTTCCAGGTTACTGAGCTGATTTTTATTTTAGAGAGAGCTTTTTGGTCTTACCTCACTATTGAGGACGTGACCCGGGGGGGGGGGGGGCTCTCCCATATTGGTGAGTACCAGGTCCAGTGTGTTTGAACCTCTGGTGGGAATGCACAGTGTCTGATCAAGAGTATTTATTTATTTATTATTTATTTAGCATTTGTTAACTGGATTAGTCCATCTGAGCCAATGGCCCGTTTTCAGTGGAGACCCAAGGAGAAAAGCTCCAACATTACAAGAAACATTACAAAAAACACAAAAATTACATGATTAGGCAATATACCAAAAAAATGGAGAAAAGCTCCAGCATTACCAAACAAAAAATTGCTTACTATCAAGATATAGAAACTAAGAGAGCAAGTACAACAAAAAATGGAAGAAAAAAACGCTGCTCCAAAGCCACAAAATGGTATTTTAATAAACAAATGTAAGCGCTTTCTTTTCCAGTGCTAGAGAAACATAATCAGACACACATATACACTATCCTTTAAATACCATAAAACATCTCTTCCTTAAGGGATTAACCTCATTTCCTAGAGGTTGCAAAATTGGTTGGTATGTTCCTCGAAAGGGGTTACCCCAAAGATTTGGATAGCACCATTAATTATTATGGAAAACAGGGATGTTAGATATAAGCCCCTTTTATGCATTGATGTAGGTACCAATTCTATTAATCTTGATGGTCAAGGAACTAACACTCAACATGATCGGCAAAACTTGTCACAAGTATTTGTTTTGTAATGCAATCCAGGTATTTATTTATTACAGGACATGATTAAGAAACACTGGGCAATGGTTTTTGGATCAGTGGGACTTTTGGATAGGTTGGGCCCAGTACCCAAATTCGTTTATAAAAATAACAAAAATTTTAAGGGTATTTTTGAAACCACTAGAAACACGTATTGTAGAACCAGTCAACTGAGTTACATACACCAACCACGAATATGCGTCCAAGTTCTACTGTACACAGACCACAAGAACACCGGCACTAATAATCTCCGGTGGGCTTCTCTGAAAAAGCCACCAAGACAATGGATGAGGCGAAAATGGTGCATACTGTCTACCTGGACCTGGCTCATATGTTTGATACAATACCCCACTCAGGTATAGTTGAGAAAGTAATAAACCATAAAGTTGATCAGTGGACCAAGGACACAAAGTGTTCAGCATTTTGTGAACATTTTTATTTATAGTTGAGAAACACACTGAACTCGGAATAAACTCCTATATGACTTGCTGGATTGCCATCTGGTTCACAGACCACCTCCACTAACAGACTGGTCAACAGGGTACCTCAGGGATCTGTGCTGGGACCACTCCTATTTGGCTTCTACTTCTCGGAGATAAGACTTAATGTCCAGGGCCTTTGGCTGACAAAGTTCACAGATCACTGCAAATTGGGAGCCATCACAGAATCCCCCCCATGACATACACATCTTACAAGAGGGTCTAACACAAACAACTGGTGCCAAAGTCATGGATTAAAACTCAACACCAAGAAATGCATTATAGTGCCTTTTGAGAAAACAGCCATCTAGGCTAATTACTGCATTGAAAAAAAAACACCTCTAGGAGTTGCCCCGGTAATCATGGATCTGGGAATATATGCAGACAGTAATCTGGTCATTGACCAACACGTGGCCAAGGTAGTGAGAAAGTCATTCTGTCACCCAATGTATGAGTAAGAGCATGGCATCCAGGTCCAAGACAGTCACAGTGTCACTTTACTACACCCTTATCAGACCCATTACTGAGTGTAATGCACCCTTTGACATGTATCTGACTAGATATATGAAACAATTGGAACACCCACAAAAGCTCCATACCAGGAGAATCCAGGGTACAAACATATTGTTCTATACAGATCGCCTTAAAGCCCTATCTGTACACTTGGTGTCTTATAGGTTACTGATAGGTGATCTATCCAGTTCTGATGGGCCTTTTGCACATCTGCAAAATTAACACCATCAGAACCACTAGATCCAAGGATTTAAATTTTGCTTGCGACATAAATAGGATAGGTTAGTGAAACAGAAATGTGTCTCAGAGGATCTCCATGTTATATAACAGGCTCCCCATCCATGTGTAGCACAGTCCATACCTAACCCTATTTAAGCATAAGCTTGACCAATGGATAAGAATTCAGAAATTCACCCTGGGTCTGCCCATGTCTCTGATAGGCACAGGCAGAAAGTAACTATGTCCAAACTAACACCACCCCACATAACCTTTAGAAACTTCCTAACATAACCTTCTCCTAATAAATGCCCATGACAGATAGAGGCACAACTGGGTTGGGTTGTGCAGCTAGGTTTATAAAGGCCCTGGTGGTCATTAGCCTTGTATATATCTATGAACTTATTATGTGTTCAAAGTGCGAATTGAGATGGAATACTATACAAGACTTTCTTATCTAAAACTGTATAGTCCCACATAGGCATACCAGAGGTAAACTCTCTGTTACATTCAAAGACTTTCATAATGCAACACTTAGTACTATTTTGGGTCTTGTAATTACTATTAGCACTAAAGCACATGGATATGGATATCTTATCTTTTGTACCACCAACATTAGGACTCATAGGAAATGTAAATTATTCCCATTCTTTGGTGGAGTCTGCCTTAAGACTATAAGAAGCTCAGAACCTTTGAACACTTTTAAACATCAACTAGATTCTTGGATGGTTCAACACAAGTTATTTCCCCAATATCATGGCGCCTGTGCTCCATGTAGGCCTTTAGGCCAGAATATAGGACTATGAAACTAGTGGACAAAATTTTCACAACTTTCGTTCAGGAAGAAAGATGATAAAATGCGTGTGATGCAAACCTGGAAACTAAGACAAAATATATCAAAGTTGTGGCACTACATCTTATTTCATGAACTCAGACTTTGAACTTTGGCAGTTTTCAACATTTAGACCCCAAACATTTAATTTAGTGACTCGTTTACACTATGTATCACTGATGCAGATATAATTTCTTTTCAGAGTAAAGAAAATTTTTATTTTATGCCTGCTGAAAAATGATTTTGCAGCAACCTTTCAAACTCTATAACCATACCAAACGTAGCAGTTATTTGTCTCTCTTGCTGGGGTTAATTCTATCCTCATTACTTCTCCTTTCCTTTTGTCCCTTTCAAGCCATTCCCCTAATACAGCCAGTGGTCTGCACAGCTGTTGGTATGCTACTAAGTAAAGACACAAGCTGCTAAGCCTTTGGTCAATCTCTCTGACCATTAGAGTGCTTCCTAGTCCCTACACAAGGGCACAGGACGAAATGTAGTAGAAATTTGAAATACATTCTTTTGCTGCCATCAATATGGGACACTATTATGCATAATTCCTACAGAAAGCTTATCTAATCCACCTATTCTTTCTACAGGATGGGTCCACCCTGAATAATGATAGCCGTCCTTTAGGCTGTTTGCCCAGAACCTCCTATCCATCTCTGCTGTAGTCCTCAGATTCATTCCAATATCTGAAACCCCAACAGAAGAAACAGACATATTGTCTTTGTGCTAACACTTCAGCCCATAAATGAGACTGTTGATATATTCCTGTGGCAGCTTCATAAAATAAATGTTTTCATGATGCTTTTGGAAAAAAATGTAGAAAACTACTCACAGAGGTATAATGTAGCATTTATTTAATGAACTTCAGCATTTTCAGTGAAAAGTGATGATGCAGACACTTTTCTTCTGACTATCTTACGAGCTAAGTCAGATATAAGTGGTCAAATGCAGGACAAACTCTGTTTTTCATCACACTTCAAAATTGTTTGGAGATTATTCTGCAATATTCCTTCCATGAGAGGAACAGCTAAGCCATTTGGAGTCCAGAGCGAGACCCTCATTTGCCCCCCTGTTGTGGTGGGACACCTTTACAACAACTTTTCAATAAAACACAACAAAGACTAGAAGCAAATCCAAACAGGAAGTTTTACTGAAAGTTTAAAGCATTTTAATAGTAAATCATTTAACTGTCGTGCAATGCATAATTTAACACATTGCTTTAGCAATTTAAAGAAATCACACCGTTAGCTTTCCCTTACCATATTAAAAATAAAGCATAACTGAGTAACATCATAAAATTGTGCAACAACACAGTTGCTAAGCATAGAATGCAATGATTAAATATTTTTAATATCTATGGCTGCAGCCAGGGTCTCCATTATACATGCATAAAAAAAATCTTTCATTCAGCTGTAATTCATTTTATTCACCACTTTTTCTCACATCCAAACAACACATAAGGGAAATAAAAATGAACATGCTTTATGCAGACATTAGCTTATAATATCAATTTACTAGTTCAGAATTTGGCATGAGCCTCCCCCAGAACTTTTATAAAGTCAAAGTAAACTTTATTGTCATTCAGAAATCACACAAGTGCAAAACCTGAATGAAATTCCATGTCTTTGGACTCAATGTGCAGACAACATATAAACTATTTTCACAGATATTTACACATAAAACATCTAGCTATCAGATCATGGAGATGCAGGCAGACACACTAATACTGCACATAATTAGAAACACATTTTAAGACTTTTCATAGTGAACACTTAGTTGCATGAGATCTAGTATTGCACAGGTACTTGGTTAAGATATTGCATTGCTCCTCGCACAGAAAGAGACATTTAAGTACTGCACTGTGAATATTAAAGTACTGCACTATGGGCCTTATGGTTAATTTATGAATTTACATTATGTACTTCACTGAAAGAAGAGATATCTTACTGCATTACTATTGCCCTAGATAGCCTATAAGTTACAGTCATGGTGAATATTGCACTAAGTATTAGATGAGACTGGTAACCAGGTTAAAGCACATTATGAGACAAGCTACTACAGTTTCTACTGACCCAGATGGCCATCATGGAACGTAGTTATTACTAGAGTTCAGCAGTCTGATGACATTAGGGAAGAAGCTGTTCCTGAATCTTGTAGTTCTGCACTGTATGCTTCAGAAGCACTTTCAGGATGATAAATGCAGAAACAGTTTGTAAGCAGGGTGTTTGCAGTCTTTAATTATTCCTCTGGCCCTGCCGAGACATCTGGATAAGTACAAGCCATGGATAGATGGTAAGGTGGTCTTGATGATCCTCTCAGATGTCTTCACCACTCTCTGGAGGGATTTGCACTCAGAGGTTGAGCAGCTTCCATACCATACCATACTAAGAGGTTGCTCATCAGGATGCTTTCTAAAGTACCTCTGTAGAAGGTAGTTTGAACTGTCAATGGGAGATTCCCTCTCCTCAGCCTCCTCAAAAAGTGCAATCTCTGGTGCACTTTCTTGACTATGGCATTTGTATTGGTGTTCCAGTCCTCATCAATGTCCATGCCCAGAAACTTTGTGCTTCTCACTCTTTCCACTGTTTCCCAATGATGATGAGGGGAGAATGTTCCTTGCAATTTTTCCTGTAGTCCACAATTATCTCTTTTGTCTTGTTTACGTTTAGTGCTGTTGTTATTTCCACACCAGGTAATCAGTTGTTCCACCTCATCTCCATATGCATTTTCATCATCGTTACTAATGAGGTCATCAGCAAACTCGATGATGTGGTTTGTATTGTAACTGGCTGTACAATTGTGTGTTAACAGGGTGAACAGCAAGGGACTTAGTATACATCCTTGTGGGACTCCAGTGTTAAGAGTGATGTTATCTGAGGACTTATTTCCTGTGTACACTTTCTGAGGTCTGTCTGTGAGAAAGTCAAGAATCCAGTTATAAAGCAGAGTGTTGACATCTAGTTGGAGTAGCTTCATTACCAGATGAAGAGGAATGACACTGTTAAAAGCAGAGCTGAAGTCGATGAATAGCACCCTCGTATAGGTGTTTTTATTCTCAAGGTATTCAGGAGATAGATGGAGTGCTATAGAGATGGCATCTGCTGTACAGCGGTTTGCTCAGTAAGCAAACTGCAGAGGGTCAAGATCAGCAGGCAGTCCAGATGTTATGGCATCCTTGACCAGTCTTTCAAAGCATTTCATCACTGTGGAGGTGAGGGGTACAGGGTGGTAGTCACTTAGGCAAGATGGCAGAGACTTCTTTATATATATATATATATATATATATATATATATATATATATATATATATACACACACACACACACACACACACACACACATACATACATATATATATATATATATATATATATATACACACACACACACACACACACACACACACACACACACACACACACACACACACACACGTATGCATATAAATATATGGTTTACTATTATTTTGCCGAATTAAACAATGGCGAATTGCTACTAATTCGAAACAAAAACACAAAATTTATAATGCTGAAAACAAATACAGTCGAACTCCAAAGTGGTGAATGTTCGAAATCTACATAATTCGAACATTCACCAC